>NW_025920125.1:764206-849797 GCF_902686445.1 Sciurus carolinensis | reverse complement strand
TCTTTATCCTTTCATCAATTGAAGAGAATCTACATTGGTTACACAATCTAGTTATCGTGAAATGAGCAGCTATAAACATTGCTGTGACTGTGTCACTGTAGTATGCTGATTTAAGACCTTTGTGGTATAAACTAAAAAGTGGGATAGCTGGGTCAAATTTGGGTCTATTTCAAGTTTTCTGAGGAATCTTCACTCTGCTTTACCAGAGTGGCTGCACCAGTTTTGAACCCCACCAGCAATGTATGAGTGAACCTTTTCCCCCAAATCCACACCAATATTTATTATTGCTTGTGTTCCTGATATAACCATTTCTGATTGGAGTTAGATGAAAACTTATGGTAGATTTTAATTCCATTTCTCTAATTACTAGAGATGAAGTGTACTTTTTCATATATTTATACATCACCTCTATGTCTTCTCTGAAGTGTCTGCCCAGTTCCTTAGCCCATTTACTCATTGGATTGTTTGTATTTTTGGTGTAAAGTTTTGTATGATTTTATAAATTTTAGATATTAGTGCTCTATTTGAAGTGCATGTAGAGAAGATTTTCTCCCACTCTCTAGCTCTTTTTTCACAATTTGGATTGTTACTTTGTTGAGAAAAAAATTTTTTTGTTTGAATTCATCCCATTGTTTTGATTCTTGCTTTTATTTCTTGAGCTCTGGGAGACTTTTATAAAAGTCAGGTCCTAAACCAACATGATGATTTAGGTGAAATGTCTCTGGTCTAATTCCTAGGTTCTTGATTCATTTTGAGTTGAGTTTTGTACAGAGTGAGAGATAGAGGAGTAAATTCATTTTACTGCATGTAGATTTCCAGTTTTCCCAGCACTATTTGTTGAAGAGGTTATCTTTTTTCCTTTGCAAGTTTTTGGCACCTTTATCTAGTATGAGGTAACTGTACTTATGTGGGTTTGTCTCTGTGTTTTCAGTTCTGTAACTTTGGTCTACCTGTCTATTTTGGTGCCAATACCATATCATTTTTGTTACTATTGCTCAATAGTAGAGTTTAAGATCTGGCATTGTGATACTTCCTGCATAACTCTTCCTACCCAGAATTGCATTGGCTATTCTTGGTCTTTTATGCTTCCAGATAAATTTCAGGATGAGTTTATCTATTTTTAGGATGAATGTCATTGAGATTTTAATTGGAATTGTGTTAAATATGCATAGTGCCTTTGGAAGTATGGCCAGTTTGACAATACTAACTCTCACTACTCAAGAATATGGGAGTTCTTTCTAAGGCTTTTTAAAATTTCTTCCTTTATGATTCTGTAGTTTTCATTGTAGAGATCTTTCACCTCTTTGTTAGATTGCTTACCAAGTGTTTTATGTTTTTTTGAGACTGTTGTGAACGGAGTAGTTTTCCTAATTTCACTTTAAGAAGATTCATCAATTATGAATAGAAATACATTAGACTTATGTGTAGCGATTTTTTATCCTGTTATTTTGCTGAATTCACTTATGAATTCAGAAATTCTGGTTCTAGAAGTCTTCTGGTGGAGTTTTATGGATCCTCTAAATAAAGCATCATGTAGTCAGTAAATGGTGATACCTTGAGTTTGTCATTTTCTATTTGTATCCCTTTAAATTCTCTGGTCTACCTAATTGCTCTGGCTAGCATTTCAAGGACGTTGTTGAGTAGAAGTGGCAAAAAGGGCATCCATGTCTTTTTTCCAGGTTTTAAAGGGAATGTTTTTAGTTTTTCTCCATTAAGAATGATGTTTTTTTGTGGGCTTAGCATAGGTAACCTTTACAATGTTGACAAATGTTTCTACTATTCTATTTTTTCTAGTGATTTGAGCATAAAAGGGTGCTGTATTTTATCAAATGTTTTTTTCTGCACCAATTGAAATAATCATATAATTCATAAACTTAAGTCTATTGATGTGATGAATTACACTCATTGGTCTACAGATGTTGAAACAACCTCACATCCCTGGGATGGACCCAGCTTGATCATGGTGCACTATCTTCTTTATATGTTTTTATATGAGATTTGCTAAAATTTTTTTAAGGATTTTTCCATCTGTTTTCATCAAAGGTATCAGTCTAAAATTTTCTTTCCTTGATGTGTCTTTACCTGGTTTGGTATCAGAGTGTAACTGCTTCATAGAATGAGTTTGGAAGGGTTCTCTCATTTTCTATTTCCTGGAATACTTTGAGGAATATTGGAATGAGATTTTCTTTGAAGGTCTTGTATAACTAGACTGAGGATCCATCTTGTCTTGGGGTTTCGTTTGTTGGTAAGCTTTTGATTGCTTCTTCTATTTTGGCACTGAACATTGGTCTGTTTAAATTGTGTAAGACTTCCTGATTGAGTTTGGGAGGACCATATGTTTCTAAAAATGTCAATGTCTTCAATATTTTCTATTTTGTTGGAGTACAGATTTTCAAAGTAGTTTCTAATTATGTTATATATTTCAATGATGTCTGTCCTGATGTTTTGTTTATTATCATGGATCTTATTAATTTGAGTTTTGTCTCTCTACTCTTTATTGTGTGGCTAAGGTTTTACCTATTTTGTTTATTTATTCAAAAAACCAACTTTTAGTTTTGTCTATTTTTTGAATTGTTCCTTTAGTTTCAATTTTACTGATTTCAGCTCTGATTTTAATTAGTTCCTGTCTTCTACTATTTTGATGTTGTTCTTCTTTTCCCTTTTCTAGGACTTAGAGATGTAGTGTTAGGTCATTTAGTTGTGACTTTTTATTCTTTCCTTTAATGCACTGCATGCAATGAATTTTCCTCTTAGTACTGCTTTCATAGTGTCCCAGAGATTTTGATATGTTGTATTGTCATTCTCACTTACTCCTAATATATTTTTTATTTCCTCACTTACATTTTCTGTTATCCATGCTACATTAAGTAGCATATTTTTAGTCTCCAGGTTTTGGGGTAGTTTCTGATTTTTATTTTGTCATTGATTTTTAATTTCATTCCATTATGATCTGATGGAAAACAATGTAGTATTTATATTTTTTGGATTTACTAGGGGCTGCTTTGTGGCATAACATATGTTCTATTTTAGAGAAGAATCTATGTGCTACTCAGAATAAAATCTATTTGCTCATTGATGGATGAAATATTCTATATATGTGTTAGGTTAATTTATTGATTGTGTTATTGAGTTGTATGGTTTCTTTGCTCAGTTTTTGTTTGTAATATCTATCCAGTGGTGAGAGCAGTGTGTTGAAGTCACCCAGAATTATTGTGTTGTGGTCTTTGATGTACATTTTTGTGTTGTTATTTGGAACATAAATATTTATAATTGTTATCTCTTCCTGAATGATGGTTCCTTTAGCAGTAAGAAATGTTCTTCTTCATCCCTTCTGACTAACTTTGACTTCAAGTCCACTTTAACCCAGTAACTGCCAATTTTCCTGAGTCCATGTGCAAGGTATGTTTTTCCCATCCTTTCAGCTTTAGTTTGTTGATGTCTTTTTCTATGAGATGAGTCTCTTGAAGGCAGCTTATTGTTGGGTCTTCCTTTTTAATCCAATCTGCCAGTCTATACCTTTTGATTGATGAGCTTAGGCCATAAAAATTTCAGGGTTATTATTGAGATATGATTTGTATTTCTGGTAATTTTGGCTTAATTTTAGTTTTTAATGTGGCTTGGTTTTCCTTTTTTGGTGTCTTTACTTTTAGGGTACTTCCTCTCTTTGCTGACTTAAATTGTTGTTTTCATTTCCCACTCATGTAATATTTTGCTGTGAATGTTCTGTAGCACAGGTTTTCTATTTGCAAATTATTTTAACATTTGTTTATCATGGAAGGATTTTATTTTATTCTCAAATCTGAAAGTTAGTTTTGTTGGTTATAAGATTCTTTTTTGGCATCCATGTTCTTTAAGAGCTTGAAAAAAGCTGTTCCAGGCCCTTCTAGCCTTTAGGGTATGGGGTGAGAAATCTGATGATATCTGTATTGGTTTCCTCCTATATTTAATCTGATGCTTTTCTCTTGACACCTTTAAAATTCTATCTATATCTGAATGTTAAGCATTTTATTTTAATATGCCTTGGTGTGGATCTGTTACAATTTTGTACATTTCATATTCTGCAAGCCTCTGTATTTGATTTTCCATTTCATTCTTTAGGTTTGGGTAATTTTTGGATATTATTTCACTGAAAAGATCATTTATTCCTTTGGGTTGTATCTCTGTGCCTTACTCAATCCCCAAAATTTTTAAATTTGGTGTTTTCATCAAATCCCATATTTCTTGGATGTTCTATTCATGATATCTTACAATCTTCTCTGTTTGGTCAACTTTATTTTCAAGATTAAATATTTTCTCTTTGTTTGTAAAGTTCTATCTTCTGAGGGATAAAGTCTGTTGGTGATGCTTTCCATTGAGTTTATTTGGTTTATTTTTTTTTCCTCATTTCAAGTATTTCTATTTTTTTCAGAATTTCTGTAAAGATTAATTGGCATCTAGGTATAAGGGTTAAGGAGAGAGCTAATAAAGAGGCAAGAACTCAGAATGCAAAGAGCAAGAAGTGACTCTCATGGGAAAGTCAATCCAGTTTTTTATCCATTCCAGGGTCATATCAGGTTGCGTAGGTTACATAGTTCAGTTAGTTCAGTTAGCTTTGCCCATGTGCAGATCACATAACTTTCATGCTTCTTAGAGTCCACTAGTACCAAAGGTATTATAATAATATAATGTCTCCAAGCCTCAAGGACAGAGGATTTACAGAGCATTTCTAAGCCATTCAAACAGAGTGACTTTTTTCCTGAGGAGATTGCTCAACTCAAAGTACTTTTGCTCCTCTGTGTATTGACTGACCTAAAATCCCTGCAACTCCTCTTTTTTTGTTTTTTTATGGCCTTTTGAATAGACATGACTTGTCTTATCTTTAAGGAAGGTGGAAGGAGAAAGCAAAGAAACTTTGGCAAATAGCAACACAGCATAATAAAGCGTGTATCAATAAAAATTCTCCAATGAAATGCTGTTTGATTCATGTAAAATTCGGCAGCCATGAGGTTAACCAACCACATAAATCCCAATCTCTACCATCTTTTTACACCTTCTTTACAATGTCTTTAAGATGATCCAATTCCTTTTGAATGTGGTTATTATTATCAGTAAAATTAAAATGACATATTTTGTTAATATCTTGGCATCCTATATGATGTAAAAACAGCAAATAATAAATAGCAGCCAATTATCAAGAATAGCTTGATGATTCAAATAGCAGAAGAATTAATAATTTCTGCTAAGTATGGAGGCACCACCAATAGGGATACAAAACAGAGAAACAACAGATTAATAGCCAGCATAGTTATAAAATTTGGGTAAAAGTTTGGCAAAAAAGAGCTGTAACCAAATTTTCCAAAGTACATTCTAAACCCATCTAGGTTAGCATTTGTTGAGCAGGTATTGTTAAATTTTTTATATTCCTCCAAGTCACTGGATGATTAGAAGACAGAGGGTCTCTTGGGCCTCTTGCTCTTACCAGAGGTTCCTCCTTTGAATCAGGATCCTCTTCATTAAGGATCAAATGCAATTTGGGAATCAGAATGTGAAGTCCTTGATGCCAACTCATGAAGGTTGTCAAGTCTCACACATCTGGCAGAAATCCAGACAGGACCTGTAGGAGTAAGAAGAGCAGTATATCTCCTATCCTAAATAATCAAAGGTGCAAGGTTCCACCATATCAGGTCTGATGGAACTTGGTATTTTATATAAATATATGGAAGTTGTTCCTTAGGGGCAGGTGCTTGTCCAAGACAGAGGACCTGAGATGTGTATTATCTTCAAACTGTACATTCAGAACACTTATTGTGAAGAAGGAAATATTGAGAGCATTATTAACATGAGCAAGGCTAGGTCCTCCTTTTTTTTCCAATTGTGTCATCTTTATTCAATTTACAAGTTACACAAAGAAATGCATACAAATGTACACAAACAATATTTCTCTTTTACATACATAGAATCACACTATTGTAGTATTTTGTAACTTCTTTTCCCTTTGAACAATATATCACATTTTTGTATGAACTATTCTTACACTGCATAATTATAGTGATTCCAAACCATAATAATTGGTATTATAATATTATTTGGCCAGTCACTTGGGTTCCCAATTTATTAATATATAAATATGCTGCACTAAATATTCTGGTAACCGACTCAAGTGCAATTATGTTTCTTTTTTCTTTTCAAGATTCACAATATTTTATTAGCTGCTACTGTAAACAGTAAGATAACTCAATTAGATAACCAAGTACAAAATCAACATACAAAAATCAGTAGTTTACATATATTCAAACAATATTTAGAAAGATTTAATGGAAGAAAAGTTTTCATATATAACAGTAATAAAAATATATTAATTTTTGTCAATAAAAATTAAGACCTATTAAAAATTGCAATTAAAATACCACTGAAACCCCAAAAAAAAAAAAAAACTTTCTACAAATATAAGGGCCATATTATTTTGTAACTTAACTTGTAAATTTAACAAAATCTCAATGAAAGCTTCACAGTTTTAAGCTATATCACCTGATGCTAAATTTAGTGAAAAAATAACAGAAATGGGACCAGCACTAAAACACATAAAGGCATTTTTTAAAAAGCTTAAATTATTTAATCATATCAAGTTGGTCTATTAGCAAAACAGAATGCCTTGAAGTAAGTATTCTCAGATACACATAGAAATTGAATATAAAAGGAGGACATCATCTCAAATCACTGGGAAAAACATGTTTTCAATAAATGTTATAGGGATAAATAAAGTAATATCCCTGCCTCACTTTATATATCATGATAAATTCCAGATATACAAAAGATATTTTTCAAATAACACAAACAATAATAAAAGAAGAAAACTTTTCTTCTATGTGTATCTGAAGTTAGCAAGAACTGTGTAATTGTTCATGAGTCAAAATTCCCAAGTCATAAATTATTTCACTGTTACATTGTGTTACATAAAAATCTATTTTTATGGAAAGTTGCATCATAAAAATACTTTAAAAAGACAATAAGGGAGATATTTACTGTTCATACCACAAAGGACTATACTTCCTAAGTTAACATGTAGATTGAAAAAATCATATCTATTTTGAAACAGAAAAATTTGTTTGATGAGTTTAGGTCATTAACATTCAGGATTAATATTTTGATATGATTTGTATTACCAGATAATGTGGCTTATTTTTGGTTTTTAACTTGACTTTGTCCTTTGATTGACTTCTTCTTTAGGGTAGTTCTTCCCTTTGCTGAACTACATTGTTGTTTTTAATTTCCTCCTCATAAAATATATTGCTGAGAACATTCTGTAGTGTAGACTTTCTATTTGTAAATACTTTTAACTTTTGTTTATCATGGAAGGATTTTATTTTGTCTTCAAATCTGAAAGTTAGTTTTGTTGGGTATAAGATTCTTGGTTCGCAACCATACTCTTTAAAAGCTTGAAATCTGTTGTTCCCAGCCCTTCTAGCTTTTAGGATCTGGGCTGAGAAATCTGCTGATATCCATGTTGGTTTGCCCCTACATGTAATTTGATGCTTTGCTCTCAAAGTCTTTAAGATTCTATCTTCATTTTGGATGTTTGTCATTTTCTTTATAATGTACCTTGGTGTTGATCTGTTGTAATTTTGTAAGCCTCTTGTAGTTGATTTTCCTTTTCATTCTTCAGGTTTGGAAAATTTTCAGATATTATTTTATTGAATAGGTTGTTCATTCCTTTGGTGTGCATCTCTGTGCCTTCCTCAATTGTGATAATTCTTAAATTTGGTCTTTTAATGATATTCCATAGTCTTGGCTATTCCATTCATAATTTCTTACTATCTTTTCTGTTGGTCAACATTATTTTCAATATTAATTTTTTCTGAGGTTATGACTTCCAAGTGATCTAGTCTGTTGGTGATGCATTCCATTGAGGTTTTTATTTGGTTTATTGTTTTCCTCATTTCCAGAATTTCTGTTTGCTTGGGTTTTTTTTGAGAATCTCTAACACTTTTTTGATCTTTTACCTCCTACAGTTGCTCTTTCAACTGTTTATTGGAGTGATTGTTCATTGCCCATATTTGCTCTCTTATCTCATTCTTGCTTCACAAATCATTTTACTTAAGTATATTCTGAACTTTTCCCCTGACATTTCATCTACTATGTCATTGGATTCTATTAATATAGAATCTTTGTTTGGATTACTTTCTTCCCTAGTTTTTTCATGTTGGTCATGTATCGTCCTCTCTAGCAGTGCAGATCTGGGGTATAGGAGTTTCCCCCCTACAGACTTAGAGTGACACTGAAGGTTTCCAAAACCTCTTCTTTAAGGGGGAGATCAATATTTGCAGCACTCAGTACAAATAATATGTAATGCTATACCAAATACCTCCTATGAAGACATTAACAGTGTTGTCATAATAAACAGAGAGGATGAGTTTCATTATTATCTACAATATGCCAAGTAGATTTCCAATGAGACCTACAATTACTAATGGTAGACAAAGAGGATGGGGAGGGATGTAGGATGTAACCATTAAGGGGATAAATTAGAGTTTATAGAAATACTAGATCATAGGAAGAGTGACAGAGGAATCAACAAAGTTGGTTGTTAGCAAGAGAAAAGGAAAAAGAGACGCTGAGGAAAAAGGTAAACAAAAGGAAATAGATTAAAAAAATAAAGAAATAAAAACATAAAAATTTTCAAAAGGAGAAAAATCTACACTATAACAATCATATATTTTTCACACCTCTCATTCTTCAGTAGTCTGATGAAAGAAAGCTACCTGACAATGAGCTTACAGTCTCCAGCAGGTGTCTTAGGGTGGTATTGCCCCACCTAAAGATAGTGGCTTTCACTTCCAGGATAGTCCAAGATGGCTGCACTGGCTTCCAAATGTGTTGGCAAATGGAGAGTTGCAGTGCAGGGTGCAGGTGCCGAGTTTGGGGGGCACAGTCAGTCAGGTCAGTGGTCCTGGAGACATAGTGTGTTCAGTCTGGCTGGGGGTCCTGTAGGTCCTGTTTGTTGTCCCAAAATGGTGGCAGCCATATATAACCAAACCTCTGGTATTGTGACAGTGGACCTCCAGGCAATAGTGGTAAGCGGGCAATCCACTTGGGATCTGCAGGCAGACCATATGCTAACAATTGATGATTGGCAGGTGCACATCTGAAGGTGGGTGATGGGTAGGTAGGTGAAAAGCAGGGAAGAGACAGGCATACAGGCAAATGGGGGATGATAGGCAGTAGTCAGTGGGTGATCTACACTCAAAATTGGCAATATGCTGGCAGATGACAGGTGATAACAGTGGACAAATGGGGTAAACAGCAGGGGATCAATGAGAAGCAGAGACTACCTTATAAAAATACAGATTTCCATGTCATTGAATCCTGAGTTATGGAGCAACAAGGAATGCAGCCTCCCTCTTGTGCACTATCTTGGATCTCTCACAAGTCATTATTGATGAATCTACAACCATCAAATCAATTTCAACAAATCTAACCAGTCAAATTGATTATTAACAAATGTACCCCAATGGGTCAATAATGACAAATTTACCCCAAAGAGTCAATTTTGACAAATTTATATCAAAGAATCAATATGGACAAATCAATATTAAACAATCTTCCTTGACATGGCAATATTGATGAATCTACACTGATAAGTGGATATTGACAAATCTACCCAATGTGTGGATATTGACAAATATACCCCAAGTCAATATTGATCAATCTGCCCCTACAGGTCTATGTCATTTAATCTCCACCTTTGAGTAAATATCAATGAGTCTACACTGATGGGTCAATATCAATGAATCTACACCTTTAAATTGATATTGATGAGTCTACATCATTGAGTCGATATCTACAAATCTACCCCTGTGGGTCAATACTGATAAATCTTCACTGATGAGTTAATGTTGATGAATTTTCATTAGTCAATATTGACACATCAAAATTGATATACCTATAATGACAAATTTATATTGATGAATTTACCCAATCAAGTTGATATTGCCAAATCTACCTGATAGGTTATTATGGATGAATCTTCACTGATGAGTCAATATCAACAAATGTACACAAGAGTTGATTTTGACAAATCTACCATTACTGGTCCATATTAATGAGGTAACACCTATAGGTCAATGTCAATGAATCAAATTTATAAAGTATTAATTATATTTTGTGAATGTTTATTCACCAGTAAAATAGTTGGGACATGGGTTTGAGAAAATATTTTAAACTATCAATCCATGCTCTGTGTATTTAAGTCTTGTCTGTTCTCCTTTTTCTTCTTTTTCAGTATGTGTATCTTATTAGGACTTTTTTCCCTTTCATCTTATTGTTTACTTTGTTAGAAACATTTTTTAGAGTATTCCTTTTCTTAAAAATTTTATTAACAAAAGTCTGTAGTGACAATATCTCCTGATATTAGTAATTTTAGTGTCTCATTTTTAGAAAGTCATTCTTGTTAAAGGCTTGAACTTGTCTTCAACAAACCAAGTTTCATTTTATTTGATTTCTTTATATTTTTATACTATTCATTTTTGTTCTCAATGTTCTTTTTCTCCTAGATTCAGCTTGCTTTAGGTTTCTTCTTTTTTCCTTTTGCCTATTTCTTATGGTGAAAGTCTAGATTATTGAAGATTATTGATTTAATATTTCTCTTTTTAATATAGGAAATAGTACAATCCATTTTCCTTTAAGCAGTTCTTCTGTTTAAAAAATGAGTACTGAGTTTATTTTAAACCTCATGCCATAAATTTTGTGTGCTCTTTGGTTTTGTGTTTATTTCATTCATCTTAAAATATGTTTAATTGATGAAATGAATTGTTTTTGAGCCATTGGTTATTTTAAAATGTGTTGTAGGATTTGACATATTTTAATGTACTATTCATTTGGTCGAACTTATTCTTTTTAGATACTAAATTATGTTATATAGATTTCTTTAAATTTATTGAGGTTTATTTGATGATGCAACACATTCTCCAGCATAAGAAATATTCCAAGCAGACTTGAGAAAAAGTATGCATACTGTTTTTTTAAGGTGGAATTATCTACATATAACCTCTTTGGCATAGTGTTTAACAGTGTGGTGTGAGTGAGTTTACTTCTCTATGGGTATGAGGTCAATTATTCCACACAGTACAAAAATTGACAGTTTTTTACCTACCTCTAAAATTTTGTTTTGGTTTTCTTGGTAGTTAATGAATAATTGTATAGAAATTTCATGAATGGATTAGAATTAATTGTCCTTCCACCTTTTGTGTACAGTCTCTTCGTGTGTGTATGTGTGTGTGTGTGTGTGTGTGTGTATGTTGGTAGACTTTCAATAATATTCTTCATTAACCTTCACTTTCTACTTTTATACAGCCTCAAATTCAGCTAAGTTTAGATATTGAAGCCTTATGTCTTTCCTTCTTGTCACTAAAAATATGTAAGAACTTTTTAAAGATTACTATTACTCCACATTCTTTTTAATATTTGGATCATTCTCATATTGTTCAACTTTGCTTCTCATCATGCTAAATTTTAACTTTATTACTCAAAATATGTTGTCCATAATAGTTTCTAATTTTTGAGTACTAAACCAAAAGTGCAAACTGTGTCATTTTACAAATAAATGAGAGGTTTTTCTCTTCTACAGTGCTTAGAACCTTTGATTTTTTCTTATTTTTTCTATGTATAATTTCAGTTCATGTCTAAAGCAAAGCATAGTGTATCTTTAAGAGTCAATAGTAATTACATTTTGTAATACTTAATTGCTTCTATTAATTTAAATATCCAACTTGAAAAAAATGACTGTGCAATTTGTTGGTAAATAGCAGTCATATTCAATGTCATTCTTTTGATGTCATCTCTGCCATCACACTACTGCAATAAAAGATGTAATTTAATAAATAATGGGGCTAGTTTTTCACTCTACAATATCTTTTTAAATTATTTCCCGTGTAGGTTCTCATGTTCATTCTTCTAATAGTCTTGAAATAACATTAATTTTCAAATCTAATCACCAAAAATTTGGAAATTAATTGAAATTATTTTGATAATTTATGGTGATTTGAAATCTTGACCTTATTGAAAATCCTTTTCCAAGTATAATGATACCTACATATATTCTATAGATATATAAATGTTAGATCTTGACTGAGTTTTAAAATTTCTTCTTAATACACTGTGAATATTTATTAAAAGATTAAAGCATTGTATTTTCACTATTGCATTTTAAAATGTAAATTTTGTTGCTTTAAATTTCTCCCACAAGTATGTTACCATAGTTTAGATTAGACTAAGGGGTCCACCAGGAGTGACTAGAACTGCCAGTTTATAAAAAGATGTTCATTTATACATGCAATAGGTTAGATGTAATCTGTATTAGAGATGTACATAACTTACACTGATGGGGGCTTTATAAGACTCAACTAAGACTTCACTGCTACTTAGAAATAAGGAAATGTAGTAGATAGAAAATATTGGCAAATCCAGGTTTTGAAATAAATCATCTGGTAGGTTCAGAAAAGCCATTAGAGATGTGTTTGTCTTATGAGAATGAAGAGGTTAAGATGTGGTTGTCTTATGAGAATGAAGAGGTTAAATTAGTGTCTTTTTTTTTTTTTTTGCAATACTGGGGATTGAACTCAGGGCCTTGTGCTTGCAAGGCAAGAACTCTACCAGCTGAGCTATCTCCCCAGCCCCTAAATTAGTGTCTTGAAGAATGAAAATGGATGGACAGAATCCTGAGACAGACTCAGAGCCTGCTTTCTCTTTGAATCATCTGCAAAATTATAAAGCCAATTGGGAGAGACCACCAAGAATAAAAGACACCTGAGGACAGGTGAATTTTCCTAAAATCTCCCTGAACTCTGGAGACACAGATGAGAGATCAGATGAAGGATCAACCCCATAAAATAAATAAACAGATACTTATCTGAAAATCAAGAAAGACTAAACCACAGGCTCAAGAATGAGCTACAATGTCTCTCTCTCTCTCTTTCTCTCTCAACCTTAATGAACCAAAAAAATTCAGAATATATATTTATATATATATTTATACACACACACACACACACACACACACATATATATATATACATATATATATATATATATATATACAAAATGTATGTATAAAACTTCTGACAAGTTAATCATTCTGCACTTTTGTAGGGGCTAGTATTCTCCATGTTGATATCCATATTTTAAAAAAATATTACTACACCTGTAATGAGCAAGATGAGTACTCTGGTATCAACTTTAGAATCTAATATGAAAATAACCTAATATATTTTATGACTTTGAATTTGAAAATGTTTCATAAACAAGTTGTAGAAAATGCTAAAGAAGAATGGCATGTGGAATTTTCTTAAAACCAGGACAACTGTTTCTCAAAATAATGCCAACAATGCAGAAAGAAGACATACAGTGGCAGATAATTATACTATATTTTCTGCACAAAGCTCATATTGATAATGTTTAATCTTCATACAAATCAATAACAAAAGACAATATTTCAATAGGGAAGAAATGCCTAAAATTTAAAGCACTCAGTTAATTCAAATGAATATCAAAATACTTGAAAAGCTTAAGAAAAAATCAAATAAATTGCTTATGAAGGATGTGAAAATTAAAGTTACAAGATAGCAAAAATGCATCTCTCAGGATGACTAAAATGAAAAAATAAAGTATATTAAATATTGTTTATGACATCAGTGAAGTTTGTACTCTCATTCGATACTGGTGCAACCACTGTGGAAAATTATGTGGTGTACTTCAAACAATATCTCATGACCTGTACATTTCATTGCAAGCAAATATCTTTCAAATATAAGTAGGTATACATCTTTTATCTGCTTAAAAATGGGTAGTCATAATAGTACTATTTACTATAATCTAAAAACTATATATTATCCAAAAATGACCATAGATAATAGACTGAATAAATATATGTATAAGTATGATATATATTTTTTCAGGGAAATATTTTTATGATCATAGTTAATAATGTATGGTATGTTTAAACTTGCTAAGGGATTACATTTCAAATATCTCTGCACAAAATATGGGTAATTGAGGTGAAGAATTTGTAAATTAGAGAGATTTAGCATTATGCAATATATGCATATATCAAAACATCAAACTGCAGTTCATAAATACAATGAATAAATGAGGGAACCAGGCATAGATGAAGCAAGAATATTCAGAGAAGAAATAATTGGGTTACAAGAGTCTTAACCCAATTTGGGAATTAATCACCAAATAGGATTAATTGAGTGATAACTGAAGACAGTTAGGGAATGGCTGGAGAATGTGGGACAGTGGGGCATGACTTTGGGGTACAAGTTTTGTATCTTGTGAGTGGAGACTCTCTCTCTCTCTCTCTCCTCTCCTGATAAACATGAGAGCAGCATATTTCTTCCACAGAATTCTTTCATGATGTTCTGCTTACTTCAAGCCCCAAGGAATGAAGTCAGACTTTCATGGACTAGTGTCTCTGAAACCTTGAGCCCTCAAACTTTTTCTCTTCTGAAATTATTATGGTTGTGTCTTTTAGTCACAGCAATAAAAATGTTGACTAAAACAGAAAGAAACTACAGACCAATGTACTTGATGAACATAGATACAAAATTTCTTAAAATGTTGGCAAACTTCATAGAAAAGCACAATAAAAAGATCAAGTGCATCATGATAAAGTGGGTTTTATTCCAGGGATGGAATGTTGGTTCAACATGGAAATCAGTAAGTGTAATACAACACATAAAAGGATATAAGGACAAGAATCATGTGGTTATTTCAAGAGATATAGAAAAAGCATTTAAAAAAGTAGAACACACATTTTTAATACACTAGAGAAACTAGGGAGAGAAGGAAATCACCTTAATATTGTAAAGGTTATATATGATAAACCAAAGGCAGAAGTTATTCAAAAGGAGAAAAAATAAAAGCATTTTTTTCTTTTTTTCCTATTGTAAATAAATGGGATACATGTTGTTTCTCTGTACATGGAGTAAAGTCATACCATTTTTGTAATCATAAATTTACATAGAATAATGTGTGATTCATTCTGTTTTTTTTTCCTTCCCCCCACCCCTCCCACCTCTTTTTTCTCTCTATACAGTCCTTCCTTCCTCCATTCTTGTCCTCCTCCCTAACCCTAAACCTAAATCTAACCTTAACCCTAACCTTAACCCCTCCCACCCCCCATTATGTGTCATCATCAGCTTATCAGTGAGATCATTTGTCCTTTGTTTTTTGAGATGGGTTTATCTCACTTAGCATGATATTCTCCAATTTAATCCATTTGCCTGCAACTGCCATAATTTTATCATTCTTTATGGCAGAGTAATATTCCATTGTATATATATACCACAATTTCTTTATCCATTCATCAATTGAAGGACATCTAGGTTGGTTCCACAATCTGGCTATGGTGAATTGAGCAGCAATGAATATTGATGTGGCTGTATCTCTGTAATATGCTGATTTTAAGTCCTTTGGGTATAGGCCAAGCAGTGGGAGAGCTGTGTCAAATGGTGGTTCCATTACAAGCTTTCTGAGGAATTTCCATACTGCTTTCCAGAGTGACTGCACTAATTAGCAAACTCGCCAGCAATGTATGAGTGTACCTTTTTCCCCACATCCTCTCCAATGCCTAATGTTGCTTGTGTTCTTGATAATCACCATTCTAATTGGGGTGAGGTGGAATCTTAGGGTAGTTTTGATCTGCATTTCTCTTATTACTAGAGATGTTGAACGTTTTTTCATGTATCTGTTGATTGCTTGTAGATCTTCTTCTGTGAAGTATCTGTTCATTTCCTTAGTCCATTTGTTGTTTGGATTATTTGTGTTCTTGGTGTGGAGTTTTTTGAGTTCTTTATATATTTGGGAAATTAGTGCTCTATCTGAAGTATGAGTGGCAAAGATTTTCTTCTGCTCTATAGGCTCTCTCTTCATATTGCTGATAGTTTCCTTTGCTGAGAGAAAGCTATTTAGTTTAAATATATCCCAGTTATTGATTCTTTCTTTTATTTCTTGAGTTATGGGAATCCTAAAAACAGGAAGAGAAACATGCCCACTTTTCCCACTATTATTCTGCAGATTCCTTGAAACTCAAACCAGGGCAATTAGCAAATGAAGGAAATTAAAAAATATATGTATAGGAAAAGAAGAGTTCCAATTATTTCTCTTTGCTGGCTACATGATCCTATATTTAGAAGAAAAAATAGCATCCACCAGAAAACTTCTAGAGCTCATAAATAAATTGAGCAAAATAGCAGGATACAATGTCAACAACCATAAGTCAATGACATTCTTATCTACAATAATCAATCTAATGAAAATAATTAGAAAAATGATACCATTTAAAATATCCTCAAAAATAAATAAAATGCATGGGAATCATTCTAACAAAAGGATAAAGGATTTCTACATTGAAAACTAAAGAACACTAAACAAGAAAATTGGAGGGGCGATCCAAGATGGCGGCCTAGAGGGACACTGCACCCCCAGTCGCTCCAGAACCCAGGAGTTAAGAAGGGGAGGCATTGAGAGACTCGGACTGAAGTGGAGCCACGGGTGAGTCTGCCCACTGGGTAAAGCTCGGCCCGGGTGGCAGGCCCAGATAGAGGTGGCTTATCGGAGCCGGGCAGGGCAGCTAGAGTCATCCACAGGCAGTCCTGCGCACTCCGGCGGTGGGCCCCGCCCACACAGCCAGCTTCTCCAGGTTCTCGGAACGGAACTGGCCCGCTAGTGAGAGCCTGTCTGAACAGAGCAGGCTCCGAGTCCCGGAGCCGCTGCAGTGCAGTGTACTCCTGCAAAGAACCAGCGGAGAGCCTCGATCTGCAATCAGCCTCAGGGATAAGGGCAGGGCAGCCGGAGACCTCTTCAGGCGGCTCTGCCCACTCCGGCTGCGGGCTCTCTTCACGGAGCGATCCAAGATGGCGGCCTAGAGGGAGACTGCACCCCCGGTCGCTCCAGAACCCAGGAGTTAAGAAGGGGAGGCATTGAGAGACTCGGACTGAAGTGGAGCCACGGGTGAGTCTGCCCACTGGGTAAAGCTCAGCCCGGGTGGCAGGCCCAGATAGAGGTGGCTTAGCAGAGCCGGGCAGGGCAGCTTGAGTCTTCCCAAGGTAGTCTTCCACACTCCGGCAGTGGGCTCTTCCCACACGGCCAGCTGCACGGTGCAGGCCCACAGTGAGAGCATTTCCGCACAGAGCCAGTTCCAAAACGTGGAACCAGTAGGGGGCTAGGGGCAGTATTCTTCGAATGAGCTGCTTTATCAGATTCCTCCAAGACATCAGGCTACTGAAGGCTGGGAGGTGATACACTGGAAATCTACTGGGACACTATAAGCCAATAGTGGAAAACTGCAATATCTCAGGGTCCCACTGACAACTGACCAATATGAGAAAACAAGGGAAGAAAATGTCCCAAACAAACCTAGATACTACATCAATAAAACCCAATGACAGCACAGCAGAAGAAATGTCAGAAAGGGAGTTCAGAATGTATATAATTAAAACGATCAGGGAAGCTAATGAGGAGATGAAAGAGCAAATGCAGGCATTGAAGGAGGAGATGAAAGAGCAAATGCAGGCATTAAATGATCGCACCAATCAACAGTTAAAAGACCAAATACGGGAAGCAAGAGATCATTTCAATAAAGAGTTAGAGATACTGAAAAAAAACCAAACTGAAATCCTTGAAATGAAGGAAACAATAAACCAAGTTAAAAACTCCATAGAAAGCATAACCAATAGGATAGAACACCTGGAAGACAGAACCTCAGACATTGAAGACAAAATATTTAACCTTGAAAACAAAGTTGAACAAACAGAGAAGATGGTAAGAAATCATGAACAGAATCTCCAAGAACTATGGGATATCATGAAAAGGCCAAATTTGAGAATTATTGGGATTGAGGAAGGCTTAGAGAAACAAACCAAAGGAATGAACAATCTATTCAATGAAATAATAACAGAAAATTTCCCAAATCTGAAGAACAAAATGGAAAACCAAGTACAAGAGGCTTATAGAACTCCAAACATACAAAATTACAACAGACCCACACCAAGGCACATTATTATGAAAATACCTAACATACAAAATAAAGACAGAATTTTAAAGGCCGCGAGAGAAAAGAATCAAATTACATTCAGAGGTAAACCAATAAGAATATCAGCAGATTTTTCAATCCAGACCCTAAAAGCTAGAAGGGCCTGGAACAACATATACCAAGCCCTGAAAGAAAATGGATGCCAACCAAGAATCTTATACCCAGCAAAACTTACCTTCAAATTTGACGATGAAATAAGATCCTTCCATGATAAACAAAAGCTAAAGGAATTTACAAAAAGAAAGCCAGCATTACAGAACATTCTCAGCAAAATATTCCATGAGGAAGAGATGAAAAACAATGATGCAAATCAGCAACAGGAGGCGCTAGCCTAAAGGAATAGCCAAATAAAGGAGAAACCAAATCATGTCAAAAACAAATATGAGTCAATTGACTGGGAATACAAATCATATCACAATAATAACCCTGAATGTTAATGGCCTGAATTCATCAATCAAAAGACACAGACTGGCAGATTGGATTAAAAAGAAAATCCAACAATATGCTGCCTGCAAGAGACACATCTCATAGAAAAAGACACCCATAGACTAAAGGTGAAAGGATGGGGAAAAACATACCATGCACACGGACACAGCAAAAAAGCTGGAGTATCCATCCTCATCTCAGATAATGTGGACTTCAAACCAAAACTAGTCAGAAGGGATAAAGAAGGACATTACATGCTGCTTAAGGGAAGCATAAATCAGCAAGACATAACAATCATAAATATCTATGCCCCGAACATTGGCTCATCCACGTACGTCAAACAAATCCTTCTCAATTCCAGAAATCAAATAGACCACAACACAATAATACTAGGCGATTTTAACACACCTCTCTCATCACTGGATAGATCGTCCAAACAAAAATTGAATAAAGAAACTATAGATCTCAACAACACAATCAGCAATTTAGACTTAACGGACATATATAGAATATACCATCCAACAAAGAATGAATACACTTTCTTCTCAGCAGCACATGGATCCTTCTCTAAAATAGACCATATTTTATGCCACAAAGCTACTGTTAGTAAATACAAGAAGATAGAGATACTACCTTGTACTCTATCAGATCATAATGGATTGAAATTAGAAATAAATGACAGAATAAAAAACAGAAACTTCTCCAATACCTGGAGACTAAATAATACACTATTATATGATGAATGGATAACAGAAGACATCAGGAGGGAAATAAAAAAATTCTTAGAAGTAAACGAGAACAAAGACACATCATATCAAAATCTCTGGGACACTATGAAAGCAGTACTTAGAGGAAGATTTATTTCATGGGGTGCATTCAAAAAAAGAAGTAGAAATCAACAAATAAACGAGTTAACACTACAGCTCAAAGCACTAGAAAAAGAAGAGCAGACCAATACCAAAAGTAGTAGAAGACAGGAAATAGTTAAAATCAGAGCCGAAATCAATGAAATCGAAACAAAAGAAACAATCGGAAAAATTAATAAAATAAATAGTTGGTTCTTTGAAAAAATAAATAAAATTGATAAACCCTTAGCCACACTAACAAAGAGAAAGAGGGAGAAAACTCAAATTACTAAAATTCGGAATGAACAAGGAAACATCACAACAGACACGAGTGAAATACAAAACATAATTAGAAGCTATTTCGAAAATCTATACTCCAACAAAACAGAAAACCTTGAAGACATCAACAAATTTCTAGAGACATATGAACTACCTAAACTGAACGAGGAGGACATACACAACTTAAATAAACCAATTTCAAGCAATGAAATAGAAGAGGTCATCAAAAGCCTACCAACAAAGAAAAGTCCAGGACCAGATGGGTTCTCAGCCGAGTTCTATAAAACCTTTAAAGAAGAGCTCATTCCAATACTCCTCAAACTATTCCATGAGATAGAAGAGGAGGGAACCCTACCAAACTCGTTCTATGAAGCCAATATCACCCTGATACCTAAACCAGACAGAGACACATCAAGGAAAGAAAATTTCAGACCAATATCCTTAATGAACATCGATGCAAAAATTCTCAACAAAATTTTAGCAAATCGCATACAAATATATATTAAAAAGATAGTGCACCACGATCAAGTGGGTTTTATCCCAGGGATGCAAGGTTGGTTCAACATTCGGAAATCAATAAATGTCATTCACCATATCAACAGACTTAAAGTTAAGAATCACATGATTATTTCAATAGATGCAGAAAAAGCATTTGATAAAATACAGCATCCCTTCATGCTCAAAACACTAGAAAAAATTGGGGTAATGGGAACATTCCTAAACATTATAAAGGCCATCTACGCTAAGCCCATGGCTAATATCATTCTAAATGGTGAAAAACTGAAAGCGTTCCCCCTAAAAACTGGAACAAGGCAGGGATGCCCTCTTTCACCGCTTCTATTCAACATCGTCCTTGAGACTCTAGCCAGAGCAATTAGACAAACCAAAGAAATTAAAGGGATACGAATAGGAAAAGAAGAACTCAAACTATCCCTGTTCGCTGATGACATGATTATATATTTAGAGGAACCTGGAAATTCCACCAGAAAACTTTTAGAACTCATAAGTGAATTCAGTAAAGTAGCAGGTTACAAGATCAATGCTCATAAATCCAACGCATTTTTATACATAAGTGATGAATCTTCAGAAAGAGAAATTAGGAAAACTACTCCATTCACAATAGCATCGAAAAAAATAAAATACTTGGGAATCAATCTCACAAAAGAGGTGAAAGACCTCTACAATGAGAACTACAGAACACTAAAGAAAGAAATTCAAGAAAACCTTAGAAGATGGAAAGATCTCCCATGTTCCTGGATAGGCAGAATTAATATCATCAAAATGGCTATACTACCTAAAATTCTATACAGATTCAATGCAATTCCAATTAAAATCCCAATGATGTACCTCGCAGAAATAGAGCAAGCAATTATGAAATTCATCTGGAAGAATAAAAAACCTAGAATAGCTAAAGCAATCCTCAGTAGCAAGAGCGAAGCAGGGGGTATTGCAATACCAGATCTTCAACTCTACTACAAAGCAATAGTAACAAAAACGGCATGGTATTGGTACCAAAATAGACAGGTAGATCAATGGTACAGAATAGAGGACATGGACACAAACCCAAATAAATACAATTTTCTCATACTAGACAAAGGTTCCAACAATATGCAATGGAGAAAAGATAGCCTCTTCAACAAATGGTGCTGGGAAAACTGGAAAACTATATGCAATAGAATGAAACTAAACCCCTATCTCTCACCCTACACAAAACTCAACTCAAAATGGATCAAGGACCTCGGAATCAGACCAGAGACCCTGCATCTTATAGAAGAAAAAGTAGGTCCAAATCTTCAACTTGTTGGCTCAGGATCAGATTTCCTTAACAGGACTCCCATAGCACAAGAAATAAAAGCAAGAATAAACAACTGGGATAGATTCAAACTAAAAAGCTTTCTCTCAGCAAAGGAAACTATCAGAAATGTGAAGAGAGAGCATACAGAGTGGGAGAATATCTTTGCCAACCATACCTCAGATAGAGCGCTAATTTCCAGAATCTATAAAGAACTCAAAAAACTCTACACGAAGAATACAAATAATCCAATCAACAAATGGGCTAAGGAAATGAACAGACACTTCACAGAAGAAGATGTACAAGTAATCACCAGATATATGAAAAAATGTTCAACATCCCTAGTAATAAGGGAAATGCAAATCAAAACTACCCTAAGATTTCATCTCACCCCAATTAGAATGGCGATTATCAAGAATACAAGCAACAATAGGTGTTGGCGAGGATGTGGTGAAAAAGGAACACTCATACATTGCTGGTGGGGTTGCAAATTAGTGCAACCACTCTGGAAAGCAGTGTGGAGATTCCTCAGAAAGCTTGGAATGGAAACACCATTTGACCCAGCTATCCCACTCCTTGGCCTATACCCAAAGGACTTAAAAGCAGCATACTACAGAGATACAGCCACATCAATGTTCATTGCTGCTCAATTCACCATAGCCAGATTGTGGAACCAACCTAGATGTCCTTCGGTTGATGAATGGATAAAGAAACTGTGGCATATTTATACAATGGAATATTACTCCGCAATGAAGAATGATAAAATTATGGCATTTGTAGGCAAATGGTCGAAATTGGAGAATATCATGCTAAGTGAGATAAGCCAATCTCAAAAAACTAAAGGACGAATGATCTCGCTGATAAGCGGATGAGGACATATAATGGGGGGTGGGACGGGCTAGCATTAGGTTTAGGGTTAGGTTTAGAGTTAGGCTAAGGAGAGCAGTAAGAATGAAGGAAAGAAGGACTGT
The DNA here is from genome assembly GCF_902686445.1 of Sciurus carolinensis. Lineage (NCBI taxonomy): Eukaryota > Metazoa > Chordata > Mammalia > Rodentia > Sciuridae > Sciurus > Sciurus carolinensis. The sequence goes on along the minus strand of NW_025920125.1, from coordinate 827,417 downwards.
GTAGAGGGAAAAGAGGGGTGGGAGGGGTGGGAGGGGTGGGAGGGGTGGGGGGGAGGGGAAAAAAATATAATAAACATCATTACCCTATGTAAACGTAAAAAGAATAAAATAAAAAAAAAAAAAAAAAAAAAAAGAACATTCTCAGCAAAATATTCCATGAGGAAGAGATGAAAAACAACGATGCAAATCAGCAACAGGAGGCACTAGCCTAAAGGAATAGCCAAAAAAAGGAGAAACCAAATCATGTCAAAAACAAATATGAGTCAATTGACTGGGAATACAAATCATATCACAATAATAACCCTGAATGTTAATGGCCTGAATTCATCAATCAAAAGACACAGACTGGCAGATTGGATTAAAAAGAAAAATCCAACAATATGCTGCCTGCAAGAGACTCATCTCATAGAAAGAGACACCCATAGACTAAAGGTGAAAGGATGGGGACAAACATACCATGCACACGGACACAGCAAAAAAGCTGGAGTATCCATCCTCATCTCAGATAATGTGGACTTCAAACCAAAACTAGTCAGAAGGGATAAAGAAGGACATTACATGCTGCTTAAGGGAAGCATAAATCAGCAAGACATAACAATCATAAATATCTATGCCCCGAACATTGGCTCATCCACGTACGTCAAACAAATCCTTCTCAATTCCAGAAATCAAATAGACCACAACACAATAATACTAGGCGATTTTAACACACCTCTCTCATCACTGGATAGATCGTCCAAACAAAAATTGAATAAAGAAACTATAGATCTCAACAACACAATCAGCAATTTAGACTTAACGGACATATATAGAATATACCATCCAACAAAGAATGAATACACTTTCTTCTCAGCAGCACATGGATCCTTCTCTAAAATAGACCATATTTTATGCCACAAAGCTACTGTTAGTAAATACAAGAAGATAGAGATACTACCTTGTACTCTATCAGATCATAATGGATTGAAATTAGAAATAAATGACAGAATAAAAAACAGAAACTTCTCCAATACCTGGAGACTAAATAATACACTATTATATGATGAATGGATAACAGAAGACATCAGGAGGGAAATAAAAAATTCTTAGAAGTAAACGAGAACAAAGACACATCATATCAAAATCTCTGGGACACTATGAAAGCAGTACTTAGAGGAAGATTTATTTCATGGGGTGCATTCAACAAAAGAAGTAGAAAACAACAAATAAACGACTTAACACTACACTTCACAGTGCTAGAAAAAGAAGAGAAGACCAATACCAAAAGTAGTAGAAGACAGGAAATAGTTAAAATCAGAGCCGAAATCAATGAAATCGAAACAAAAGAAACAATTGGAAAAATTAACAAAATAAATAGCTGGTTCTTTGAAAAAATAAATAAAATTGATAAACCCTTAGCCACACTAACAAAGAGAAAGAGGGAGAAAACTCAAATTACTAAAATTCGGAATGAACAAGGAAACATCACAACAGACACGAGTGAAATACAAAACATAATTAGAAGCTATTTCGAAAATCTATACTCCAACAAAACAGAAAACCTTGAAGACATCAACAAATTTCTAGAGACATATGAACTACCTAAACTGAACGAGGAGGACATACACAACTTAAATAAACCAATTTCAAGCAATGAAATAGAAGAGGTCATCAAAAGCCTACCAACAAAGAAAAGTCCAGGACCAGATGGGTTCTCAGCCGAGTTCTACAAAACCTTTAAAGAAGAGCTCATTCCAATACTCCTCAAACTATTCCATGAAATAGAAGAGGAGGGAACCCTACCAAACTCGTTCTATGAAGCCAATATCACCCTGATACCTAAACCAGACAGAGACACATCAAGGAAAGAAAATTTCAGACCAATATCCTTAATGAACATCGATGCAAAAATTCTCAACAAAATTTTAGCAAATCGCATACAAATATATATTAAAAAGATAGTGCACCACGATCAAGTGGGTTTTATCCCAGGGATGCAAGGTTGGTTCAACATTCGGAAATCAATAAATGTCATTCACCATATCAACAGACTTAAAGTTAAGAATCACATGATTATTTCAATAGATGCAGAAAAAGCATTTGATAAAATACAGCATCCCTTCATGCTCAAAACACTAGAAAATATTGGGGTAATGGGAACATTCCTAAACATTATAAAGGCCATCTACGCTAAGCCCATGGCTAATATCATTCTAAATGGTGAAAAACTGAAAGCGTTCCCCCTAAAAACTGGAACAAGGCAGGGATGCCCTCTTTCACCGCTTCTATTCAACATCGTCCTTGAGACTCTAGCCAGAGCAATCAGACAAACCAAAGAAATTAAAGGGATACGAATAGGAAAAGAAGAACTCAAACTATCCCTGTTCACTGATGACATGATTATATATTTAGAGGAACCTGGAAATTCCACCAGAAAACTTTTAGAACTCATAAGTGAATTCAGTAAAGTAGCAGGTTACAAGATCAATGCTCATAAATCCAATGCATTTTTATACATAAGTGATGAATCTTCAGAAAGAGAAATTAGGAAATCTACCCCATTCACAATAGCATCGAAAAAAATAAAATACTTGGGAATCAATCTCACAAAAGAGGTGTAAGACCTCTACAATGAGAACTACAGAACACTAAAGAAAGAAATTCAAGAAAACCTTAGAAGATGGAAAGATCTCCCATGTTCCTGGATAGGCAGAATTAATATCGTCAAAATGGCTATACTACCTAAAGTGCTATACAGATTCAATGCAATTCCAATTAAAATCCCAATGATGTACCTTGCAGAAATAGAGCAAGCAATTATGAAATTCATCTGGAAGAATAAAAAACCTAGAATAGCTAAAGCAATCCTCAGTAGCAAGAGCGAAGCAGGGGGTATTGCAATACCAGATCTTCAACTCTACTACAAAGCAATAGTAACAAAAACGGCATGGTATTGGTACCAAAATAGACAGGTAGATCAATGGTACAGAATAGAGGACATGGACACAAACCCAAATAAATACAATTTTCTCATACTAGACAAAGGTTCCAACAATATGCAATGGAGAAAAGATAGCCTCTTCAACAAATGGTGCTGGGAAAACTGGAAAACTATATGCAATAGAATGAAACTAAACCCCTATCTCTCACCCTACACAAAACTCAACTCAAAATGGATCAAGGACCTCGAAATCAGACCAGAGACCTTGCATCTTATAGAAGAAAAAGTAGGTCCAAATCTTCAACTTGTTGGCTCAGGATCAGATTTCCTTAACAGGACTCCCATAGCACAAGAAATAAAAGCAAGAATAACAACTGGGATAGATTCAAACTAAAAAGCTTTCTCTCAGCAAAGGAAACTATCAGAAATGTGAAGAGAGAGCATACAGAGTGGGAGAATATCTTTGCCAACCAGACCTCAGATAGAGCGCTAATTTCCAGAATCTATAAAGAACTCAAAAAACTCTACACGAAGAATACAAATAATCCAATCAACAAATGGGCTAAGGAAATGAACAGACACTTCACAGAAGAAGATGTACAAGTAATCACCAGATATATGAAAAAATGTTCAACATCCCTAGTAATAAGGGAAATGCAAATCAAAACTACCCTAAGATTTCATCTCACCCCAATTAGAATGGCGATTATCAAGAATACAAGCAACAATAGGTGTTGGCGAGGATGTGGTGAAAAAGGAACACTCATACATTGCTGGTGGGGTTGCAAATTAGTGCAACCACTCTGGAAAGCAGTGTGGAGATTCCTCAGAAAGCTTGGAATGGAAACACCATTTGACCCAGCTATCCCACTCCTTGGCCTATACCCAAAGGACTTAAAAGCAGCATACTACAGAGATACAGCCACATCAATGTTCATTGCTGCTCAATTCACCATAGCCAGATTGTGGAACCAACCTAGATGCCCTTCAGTTGATGAATGGATAAAGAAACTGTGGCATATTTATACAATGGAATATTACTCCGCAATGAAGAATGATAAAATTATGGCATTTGTAGGCAAATGGTCGAAATTGGAGAATATCATGCTAAGTGAGATAAGCCAATCTCAAAAAACTAAAGGACAAATGATCTCGCTGATAAGCGGATGAGGACATATAATGGGGGGTGGGACGGGCTAGCATTAGGTTTAGGGTTAGGTTTAGAGTTAGGCTAAGGAGAGCAGTAAGAATGAAGGAAAGAAGGACTGTGTAGAGGGAAAAGAGGGGTGGGAGGGGTGGGAGGGGTGGGAGGGGTTGGGGGTAGGGGAAAAATATAATAAATATCATTACCCTATGTAAACATTAAAAACAATAAATAAATAAAAAAAAAAAAGAAGAAAATTGGAGAGGACCTTAGAAGAAATACGAAATAGGTCTGGGGATGTAGCTCAAGTGCCCCTGGGTTCAATCACCAGTACACCCCAAATAAGAAAACATGTCATATGAGTTAGTAGTTGAAGTTGAGTTCTTTATAAAATATCCAAGAAGACAGAGAGAATCTAATTCAGGGTTGAAGAGGAAAACTACTTCTGGAAATATAAATTAGAGATAAATGAATTAAAAGGGAGATAGATAAAAATATAGAAATGGTAAAAAATTTTCTTGAGAAAACCTATAGAAAGAAGACCATAAAATATTTGTATGTAAGAGGAGAATGAAGACAGATAAGTCAAAAAATTTAAATTGTTAAAAACTGAGATGGAACCATAACAGTAAAAGTTCAGCTCTTGATGAGGCAGGTGGTATCCATCAGTGACCACTTCTATGAAATGACACCCTTCAATATGCCCTTGGGACCAGTCACAATTCACTTTTCCCAAACATATATTTATCATTTATACATTTTAAAAATGTTAAATGATACATGATGATTGTACACATTTATGGGGCACATGTATGATATTTTGATTTATAAAAATATCAGGGTACTTAGAAAATCTATCACCTGAAATGTGAATAATGTCTTCTGTTGGGGATATTCAAATTTCTGTTTTATCTTTTGAAATATATAAATTATTTTTGACAATGGTCACCCTCCTATACTATGAACCATGACTACTTAATCTCTCCCAAATACTGTGAGCACAAATGATTGATTATAATCTTAGCCTAATGACTGAGGAAAAGTTATCTCAACTGATCACAAATAGATCAAATTATGAAGGACTTGTAACAGGTAGGTGAGGAGAAGTGCAAATATTATTTCAGGAAGATAAAAAGGAATGACAGAATGTCCTCAGAAAGACAGCATTAATTATTAGAGTCACTGGCAAACATTATCGGAAAATCATGGAATGCATTAGTGGTCTGGGCACTAATGAAGATAATGTTAAAAAAATAAGCAAGGACCAAATCACATATGTTTTTGTTAACTATCTTAGAGATACCAGTAGAAATATTTTAGCAAATAAAGTCATTAAAGTTTTGAAGCAGTGTGCTGATCTGGTGGGGGGCATTTGTATTTACATTGCATAATGTTATTTTGCTGTAGTTTGGAAAACAAGTTCAATGACAAAAGATTGCACTTAAAAAAATGACTAAGAAAACAGCTCTTCAGGAGAAACTAGGTCAAATTGTCTACTTGGTATAAGAAAAGATTTGAAAGAGGAAATGATTTCCAATTTCTTAGGACTTTAATTAGGCAGAAAATACACAAGTAGGCTATAATTTTTTTAAAAAAACAAGAGGCATTGAATAAAATTTCTAGAATCCAAGAGATCTCTCAGAGAGAATTATTTTTCTAAGGATTCTTTGAATATAAAAATATGCTAAACAAAAGGATTTGTCCTGAGACACACTCCTTAAGTCACCAGAATTATGGACAAGAAGCACTTGGGAAATTGCCTTCCAGCTCTAAAAGGCCAGAGTATTTTATAATGGAATTTTATGTAGAAGAACATTTATTGCTATGTGGGCTCTAGATGAGAACAGAAGGACTATGTAAAGTTAGAAAATTTGAGGACAGGAAAAGTATGGGAATGTAAGAATAGCTGCTGCTACTGGACTGGTAGGTAATGAAAAGCACCTAGGTGCTCATTCTCCTGGTACATTGAATGAAGGGTTGAAATGTACACTTAGGAGTTAGGAGCAATTCTTTTTGCTGTGTTTTCTCTCTTCTTTTGGAACTGTTAGTTGAATAGCTTTCTTAACAACTCTTCTATTCCATTCTCTGGCTTATAACAAAATTAGGACATCTCATTTTCTTATTAGTGGAAATTGTAACTTTGTGTTTTTAATGTAGAAACTAGAAATTAGAAAGTATGAATCAATAAAAAAGGAAAAACCTTTGACTTTCCAAATTTACATTGGGGCAGAAGGAGTTTCAGTGTGAATTATGGATGGGATGAAATTGAGATGCCCTTTTCAAGTGTAGGCACAGAAATTCAGAAGAAAATGTGGCATTCAATATGTATTTGAATATGTTTTCTTAAAGCAAATACATAAATGACTAAATCAAGAAGGAATTTAACAAATTTATTTGTTACCAAAATAAGCAGACCATACTAACTGGTGAATAATAGAAATTACACAGATAACTTAGTTACTTGTCATAAGTCATCTGGAAACATCAAATAGAGATGTAAAATAAAATAACTATATATCACCAATAATAATGTGAAAAAACTAAAATAATTTGGAAAGTAATTGCAAGAATTTATGAAATTATATTGAGGCCAGAAGCTACTTTCTTTAAAATTGCACCACTCTCTTTGTATGTCTGATACACTAGACTCATTGGAAATGTTATTCATACACATGACTATGTCAACTTCATAATCTTATAAGTGGATTTTTATATTTGTGTCTTTATTATCAATAGTGAAAATTTAAACTTCTTATTTTAATTGGAATTTAACTTATAGTTACTTATATTTTATTGCAGAAATTGAAAAAATAAATTTTAACAAAGCCTTTTATCTTATTACTTAATAATAATGTCTCCATTTTTTCACTGAATAGTTGTTTACCACTATTTGTCAGACAGCAGAGTAATACTGATTATCACCATTACCACCATCATCATCATCATCATTACCCTAAAATTTTTAAATTTGTTTTGGTGGCCTTGACTCATGCACAACTCTAGAGAATGAGAATAAATATATAGTACTTTGTGTATAACATAGAAACATGGTTCAAATAATTTTCCTCAAGTCACAAACCAATTAATTTTCAGAAAATTTTGGACTAATTATAAGTTTTGTATATCATTAGTATATCATTCTCTTTCTAATTTGCATTTTTCTAGTGTCTAACAATATTGAATATCTTTTAAAATTTTTATTTTTATTTTTAATTATTTTATGAATTGTCTGTTTAATATATTGCCAATTGAAAAAATTGTACACTAATTGGGTTATCCTTATTGAGCTTTTAAGGTTCTACACCTTCATGCATAAATGTATTGTTCATACATATTTTGCCCTTGTGCATGGTTTGTGTTTAGAATATTTTTAAATCTCAGAAATTTTATTTTAAGTAGTCACTTTTTATAGCTTATCTTTCAATCTACATAAAAATGTTTTTCTTACATCATTTTTTTGCAGTTTTTCTCTATTTCAGGTTAAATTTCTTTCTGTGATGTCTCATCAGCTATTAATGACATATACTACACACAGTATATTTTTGTCTTTTGAGGTTTATTTTTAAATTGATTTTTAACATAAGAAGGCCATCACACCTTCTATATTGAACATATGAAATGTGTATTTTTTTTTTTTTTTTGGCAGTGCTGGGGATTGAACCCAGGGCATTGTGTTCGTGAGGCAAGCACTTTAACAACTGAACTATATCCCCAGCCCTTGAAATGTGTATTTTAATAAATGTTTGGAGTCTTTATTAGTTCACTTAGCTATTTATTGGTCACTTTTTGTGGATTAATTTTACTGTTCTTTATACATCATATTTTCCTGATATTTTGGCATTCCTGATAATTTCCATTGAATACTGGAACTGTTAATTTTATAATGTTTTATATTGATACAAATTTTGTTGTTACAATTTTTATTTTGTTAGTTTTATTTTATTGTGGTTATTCTTTGCAGAAATAGGGATTGAACTCACACTACCATGGATCTACATAACCAGCCCTTCATGTATGCTTTGAGATGGGATCTCACCATGTTGCCCACACTGGACTAGAAATTGGGATCCTCCTACCTCCACCATCTACATAGCAGAGACTGCACATGCTTGCCACTGCAAAGATAGAAAACAAAATTGATTTTACATTGGACATTTTTTCTTTAATCTAGGGTTTGCACTTCGCACCTCTGGTTGGAACATTTCAATAGAAGTTTCTTCTCTCACTGGCCCACTCTCCTTGGGGAAAGAGGTGGAAGTGTCCATTCCAGACTGTGGGGAGAAGATGCAGATGCATATGCAGGATTCACTGTGGCCCCAGCACTCGCTTCAGCTCTGCACATTCAAAGCACAGTCCAGGAGGAGGAGAAGCCCACACCTGGCCAGCAGCCTAAGCAGGACATCCTGTTGGTGGGTTGACAATGTTGTCCATTTTTCCTGCTATCCAGAGCCAGAGAGTGTGTGGGAAGAGGCACAAGCAGGAAAAGGGGGCTCAGACCCAGTGGAAAGTGGAGGGCACATGTGCAGCAGTGGGGTTCCCCATGCCAGTTACCCAATGGGTCAGGCATGGATTCCAGGTCACTCAGGCATTTTCATGGGCTGGATAGAGTGTGCATGCATGTTTGCCCCACTCCTCCTGGGGATCATCTCTGGCCACTGCCTCCCATGTTTGCTGTGGCTTTGGTCTCCAGGGGAGGCAGGTCTTTCCTCCAGGCAGAGAAAGGGAAGAGGCAGAAAGCCCCTGAGACACCCCCTTGACAGGGGTGGATCTGGGGGCACAGTTGTGCTGCTCCCTTGCCTCCTGCAGTGAAGGAAGTGGCGTAGGTCTGCAGAAGGTGGGAAACAAGGTGGTTGCAATGGGGCTTCCAGCTTCTTGGAGATGCCCAGGCTGTGTGCAGGTGGGTGCACAGAGGAACAGGAGGAGAAGGAGGAGACTTAGCAAGGGGAGCAGATACCAAGACCAGAGCACCCTTCTGCTGGCTGCTGATCACACCCTGAGTGTCAGTCAGGAGCAGAGGAGGAGAAAACATGGGACACCCAAAAACCAGGGGAGGGGATGCCAGGCATTGTGTGGCTGTAGTCATTGTTTTGGGTGTCTTTGTGCCTGATTCCTTTGCTCACAAAATCCAGTGGATAGCTCCATGTTCTCTCTCTCACACTGCCACATTGATTGTCCTGTGGCTTCCCTCTGTCTTCTACAAATTTTCACCCTCTCCTTTTTTTGGGTAAGCAGTATTTTGCCTTCAGCTTGGAGAACCTTTGCTAATGATAGGGTGCCTGAGCTTGTTCTGACCATGAACTGCCTTGAATTCCTCTCTTACTCCCATTCTTTCCTTTCTGGGACCTAGAATGTCCCATGACCACTAACAATTAGCTTTTCTCCTGCAAAAATGGCAAAAACATTCAGTTGAAATACATGGTGACTCCCTTTTATGTGAATATGTCGACTGAAGACACATGACTGGTTATGTTTCCATCACCTCTTAGCCTGTGTCTTAATTTTCTAGACATAGAAGTAGCAGATTTTGATTCTGGTCATTTCTAGTCTCAGCAAAGTGCAGTCAGTCAGACCTTCTGTCACTTATTAGGAAATGTTTGACTTAAAGATGGATAATTCTCTCTTCAATTTTTATATTTTGGGGGGATATCTTTGTTGAAGTTTATTTTTAAAAGCATTAGTGCTAGATGATGAGAGAAATAATTCCGAGTTACTATGTTTAGACGGACTTTGTTAACACACTGGGCAGAAGAAAATGAATGGGATTTTATGACTTCTGATTTTCTGAGTTGATCTAAAATCTTTCTTGAAGCTAGAAATAAGACTGAAAACTAAATTTTCAGAAAAAATTTGCTAGTGGTAACATCCTTTGTTTTTCTTGTTTTGAGTCTGAGGAGTTGACTTAACTTTGGGATGTTTGCTAAAGATGTCATTTCAATCTTTGTGATTCTAGCATCTTCATACTTGCATCAACAATGGATCGTAACAAAAGAAATGTGACTATACTTAAGATATATTCTATTTTTTTTATTTTTTAACATTATGAGAGAGAATTGGGGAATGTAAAGGGCGTTATCCTTTGATCTGGCAAACCATCTTATAGGACAGAAACACTAAGAGATTGAATGCTGTGTTTCAAAATATTTAGTCTGAATTTAAAATTATTCTACTTTATTTTTTTAATTTTTTTAACTGAAATATTTTATTTTTCACACCAATATAGTAGGGTCTTATGTATACAATGTAAAACTATTGACAGTATAATTTTTAATTGTGTAAGTGTTGATTTGCCACATAGGGCTTGAGTGAGTTTTACAAAAACAGATAAAAGTCTCAGAATATATTTTTAAAACTAAAATCAGGAAGAGATTCAAATAAAAATACATATTAAATAAATGGGAGAATTGAACACAAATGTATCATTATGACATAAGCATAGATATATAGTATAAGTGGTTCATGGTAGACAAAATTTTCTCTCAGAATGTACCTTAAATTTGTTAGGCAAATATACTTCATTGCTCATTTTTTAATAAAAATAAAACATCATTGCCATATGAATGGAAAGATTATCAAAGAAAAGCATGTTTAATGTAGGGACATTGATATTAGCATTACTGTAAGAATCAGATCTTGCTGCCACAGAAGTATTGACCATATAAAAATTAATAGATTTCAGTTCTGGGACCTGTTTCTGAATTATGGAACTTGTATCCTTTCCTGAGACTTGTGAAATTAACTGCTCATCTTCATAATCATGAATAATTTATATATATGTATATTTAAAACACACACACACACACACACACACACACACACACATATATATATATATATTTATATTTAAAACACATGAAAAAGGCCATACTAAGCGTCCATTAATTTTTTTCTTTTCTTCATGTTCATTAGTACTTCCTTAGATTATCAAAATTTATATCATCGTTAAGGAAACATACCAAAAAGAGAAGAAATGTTTCTGGATATAGAATTTATTGGCCACTAATTTTTTTCTTTGTGTTTTTACAAAATTTCATGTTACTTTTGTAATTAGAAAAAAATAAATGTAAAATAAAAGTCTTGTTATTATCTTAATTTGCCTGTAACTAAAGTAAGCTTTTGTAAAGTAGATAATTCACTTTCCTCCTCATTTCAGGCCCAACAAAGTAACTTTCAGTTTTAGATAGTTAAAATAGTGTAGACCATCATATGTTCTGTTTACCAGAAGGACAAAAGAAAAATATATAGTAAGAAAAGATGAAATTAGAAGAATTGATTCAATGGGTATAGTAATCTTGTATCCTAACCTCTTTATAATAAGTCATTAGTTCATAAAATCTTGAAAATATAAATTCTTTTTACTCTGTAGCACAGGATACCTGTGTTGAATAATCATATTTTTATGTATGTCTGTTGATACATTTAATTTTCAGTACTGTTTTTCAGCCCTACAATTTTGGTGGCAAGCTGGCGCATAAAATCATTTGATTTGCTGTGTGAAGGCTTTTTGCCCTTAATTTTAGTAATTATATTTTTCTTCATTCCCTTCATTGATGAAGTAGATCTAACTCATAAACAGTGCAAATATTTTTTTGTGAACATAAAACTCTACTGGAAAGAGATGAAGTGATTCAAAAGTGAACATAATGATATCCCTTAATAATAGAAAAATATCTGTGAGCACTCTTTTTTGCACATATTTGTTAGTGTCTATAAATGCTACATATTTATGTTATATTTTAAACATTTATTGCTCTTTCCTAATCTTTATCCTGGCATTTTCTACATAGTTTTTACATTTCCAGGGTGATAATTACTTAATTTTTTGCTTCATTGGGGAGAAGCTACTACATGTTAAAACCAAATTATAAAAAATTCTCTGCTATTTAAAAAAAATGTGTTTTATAAATTGTCATTCCTTTCCTACCTGGAAAGGAGGAATTATTTCAGGTTCTTTTGAATTTTAAGTGAGCAATTTTAGCTGAAACCTTTAAATAGGAAATAGTTATTTAGAATACATGCTATAAAACAATGATGGCATTTTCACTTTAAATGCTGAAAACATGAAACAAGGTTATGGCATTTAAAATGTGCTTTATATAGCAATCATGAAGTAAAAAACCACCTACACTGGAAAGCTTGGTACAGTCACTAGTGTACAACCTGTAATGTTGACTCTATTTTTTTTTTTTTTTTTGGAACTAACAAAGAGGAGGGATTGAACTAACTTTTAAGAAATTTTATTGTCATTAGCAGATTCCTTCTCATTATTTTGCTCACAGTGCTGTAGGTATTTACTTTTGATATCTGCAAAATGTTGACTTGGAAAGAATAATTGCCAAGTGCTAGAAAAATATATTGAGTATAACTTTTGGTTCCTATCTTATTTTCTCTCCCTGTTGGAGAAATTTCAAAATCAATATACATCTACCAGTAAACCTCATAATGTTGTTATTGTGTTCTGCAGTAACTTATGTTAATGGATACTGTATTTGAAGAGGTAGATTTGTAAATTCATGGTATATTGGGATGACATGAAAATTATCTCACTTTCCAAATTCTCTTTTTAAAAAGCTATTTTTAAAAATAGTCTAGCCTAGTCTACTCAAGCTACCATAACAAGACACCATACAGTGCGTGACTTGAAGAACAAACAAGTATTTTCTCCAATATCTGGAGTTCAGAAGTTTAATATGCTGGTGAGGTGCTTGTGAGGGCCTACATACTGTTTTGTAGAGGGCTATCTTCCTAATATGTGGTCTCCTGAACTTTACTCTGGTACCTGGGTGTGGAGGGGAGATATCAGAGAACAGGAGAGCTGTTTTCCTCTCTTGTTATGAGTTTCCTTCTGCAGGACCTAATATAAACCTAATTACCTCCCAGAGGCTCAAATCCATAACTGTCACCCAGGAAGAATAGAACCTCAAAACAGGAATTTTGGGGTCACTTAAACATTCAGTGCATAGCATAAACTCTATGAAAGAAATTAACATTAATGGCATCCTCCGCTAGGTACTATGTTGCTTTCTTAAATCTTCACAAAAAGTCCATCATATGGGTGTTATAACTGTTTTCACATAAGAGAATAAAGACTTTAGGTTAAATAATTGTCTCCGGGGTCCTGCCACTATAGTGATCCTGAGATCCCATTTTAGCATTCAGACCACTATGTTCAGTTCCTTCACTGGGATGGAATGCTGAAAACTTAGTTCAATGGTAATGTTTGCTCTTTATTAACAGTAGTAAGTTGAAAAGTCCAATTAAAATTAGATTTAAACAATTATTTTACTATGTAAAAATGAAGTCATATAAAATGTATAACATAGAACATGTTTATTACTTAATGAATTTAAATAAGGAGATAAACATATTTAAAATATTTGCATATTCATTGAACATCATAAATTTATCAGCTATTTATGCATAAAATGAAATGAATATGAATGTTGGAATCTAAAAAATACTTGCATTTTGATGGGATTATTTTTACTTTTTTGTATATTTTACTTATTTAAAAATTTTTTAGATGTTAATGGACTTTTATTGTATTCAGTTATTTATTTTTGGTGCTGAGAATGAAACCCAGTGCCTCACACATCATAGGCAAGTACTCTACCACTGAGCCACATGCCAGCCCCATATTTTACTTAGGTGTCTACTTATTTGTTTTGATTTTTTTCATGTGTTAACATTAGCTTTTAGTATTTGAGTATGTGCCATGAAAGGAAAGGCAATCCAGATACATGTTATATAAGTTGTTACATTAGTGGGTGAAAACTTTTCCTTAAGGCAGACAAATTTTATATACACACACATGAGCACCCATTGGTTTTAGTATTTGGTATTGCTTATTCAAAGTAAGGTATGCATTTTGAACTCATGTTTCAATTCATATGTGATTATATACCAATAAATTAAAATGAGACCAGATTATTCATTTTTTGTCACTTTTTATATTGAAAAGTGATCCTTCTGACATAAAAATAGCAAATTAATATTGTTAATATACATCTTATCTCTTGCTCATATTTAAAGAACAGAAAATGTTATTTCTTAAAGATAGTTCATTAAAATGAAAATGAGTGACAAAAAGCTTGCTTTCTTTTGTTGCCAAAACATTAATTTAATATAAATATATTTGATCTATATTTTCAACACATTCTTGTTTCATTTTAGGTGGTGTACATAATTGCAAGAATTTTCTAAGTTTTGTTCGTATGTTTGTAAAATATGGGAAAAAGACCAAAGGGTAATTATCTTTTCAGTCTATTCTAGGTTAGTTATTACTTTTTATTTTTAATGTCATATATTTAATCCAGCTATATTTATAATTGATGACTTTGTTTATAGTATGTTAATGTTCAATAATATAAAAATTGATAAAAATGAATTTGTGAGAAAATACTGATTAACAAAATTGAAGCTCTTATTATTCCAAATTGAGATATCCTCCTTAAGTTAATACATACTACTAAAGAAAGGGGTCAGAGGAGAATGGAAATGTGTACTGCAACTGTGATAGATGCTGTAATTCAACAATGAAGAGACTGATATGTTCATATTACAAAGCTGTGACATTTCTTTGGATAGAAATTCTCATTTTGGGACCAAATGTTGTTTACAAGACTCTGCCCATTTTAGCTGTCATTGTGCTCCAGAGGTACATGTTTTTCCTGCAGTCTCCCCATGTTATATATTGTTTAATTTTGGAATTTGGAGAAACAATATGACTAAATTAGGGTCAGAGTAGTCATGGCATGTAAGCAGTCAAAAGTAAATATTTATTTATTTTTGCTACCAGGGATTGAACTCAGGGGCACTTAACCCTGATCCACATCCCCTAGCCTTTTTTATATTTTTAGTGAAAGGGTCTTGCTAAGTTGCTGAGGTTGGCTTTCAACTCACATTCCTCCTGCCTCAGGCTCCAGAGCCACTGGGATTGTATGTGTGCACCACTGTTCTTCACTCAAAAGTAAACTTTTATGTAGTAGAAAACAATCATTCAACAAAGATTTTAAATATTGGAGCTATTGAATGGTAGTGATAGTTGAGTGAGAGTAATTTAGAAGCACTTTTTAGACCAGTTTGGGCAGTATTTTGGCATTATTGAGACTTGTTAATTATACATGATCTATACTATCTTGTTAGGTGAAGATAGGAAAAGGATGTAGCCTTCAAGGATTATTTTCTTTTAGACAGATTAAAATAAAGCATTCCATTTTCTATTATATGTACAGAAAATGAAAAGGTACACTAGAAGGACAAGTGTCTGTTTTCATGGTCTTAGGACCTATCCATAGCAACAAGGCATATACACATAAGATAGCAATACACCATGGAGACAAGAACCTCAGCTCAATTCAGCATGTATGAACTGAGCACCTATCACCTATATGCTGCCGTGCTTAGAGCTGGTATAAAGACATGGGTAAATAGTCTCTGGTAGGCACCCATAACTTTGCTCAAGTAACTTAATATAGCATCTCAGATGTAACATAAAGGCATACTGAGGCACACAAGGAATGCTAAGAAGGTGGCATTAACTTTACTAAAGGCACTTTGCTTAAGGAAGGACTTTGTAGATGAGGTGTGATTACACTGGGCTAGGTATCAAAGAAACAGGAGGAATTTTTTTGGTAAACAGGGTGTGGAGAGTGTGTGGGCAGGGATCAGCTAGAGGCAAGACACAGATGTGAACAAGGTTTGTGCTTTGGGGAGGTTCAGAAGCTCAGTAAGAGGGGAGGGTAAATCAAAAAGGAAGGGGAGTGACAGGAGATAAGGAAGTAGCCCCACCTTGCATCTGCATAGCATCTCTTTTTCCTGCATTAGAAAGTGTTAAATTATTTGTTTCCCTTTATCCCTGTTACCTTATGCCTTAGCTTAGGCCACCATCATCTCCCAAATTACCCCAACAATCTCCTTATTTTTTTGGTCCTTCTTACTGTCTTGCCCCTTTCAGCCCATAAGTATTTATAATTTCCATCATTTTAATTTCATTTGAAATAAAATATCTAATAAATGTAAAATGTTCTCTAAGGCACTTTCTTAGTAATACCTGTATAAATGTACATAATGATAATTTACATGAATATGTATAAATTTCTTCTATGTATTTTTTTTTTAATTCAGGAACTCCCTCTCAGGAAACTTGGCCAGGTGTTTCTTCAAATGATGAATTCAAGAACTACAATTTCTAAAAATATATATCACAGCCTCTAATTAACCATATACCCAGGTATTTTTTTAAATAAAAAGGGAAGAAATTATATAATTTTTTTAAATTTCATGAAATATTTGCCACAATAAAAAATTCCATACAAATAATAATACACACTATTCTTAAATATTTTGGGACCTAATGTAATTAAATTCCTCTCTTCCTTTTTCATATTGATTTTATAATTCAGTAAAGAAAAATTAGTGAAGTATGAAGTAGCATTGAGCTGTAAATAAAATGAGTGTATAACTTATTTATTAGAATTCTATAGTTTATCCAGGTAGCTCCTTTTCCCAGAAAGAAATCATTGATTAATGTGTTATTTGGTACCATAAAGATCATGATATATTTTTGTTTTGCTTTCTACACAATTGTTCTCTGTTTACTCACAAAATACCTAAGTGTTAAAAGTAAAATTTTGACTCTGATGCTATATCAGATGACCCATATGTATTTTGTTCAGCTTTACTGACATAATTTGTAATTGAAGAATATAAAGTATGATTCCACAACAAGATGTAATGTCCTGAATTTCAGCAGTTTAGTTGAAGTTTCTTCTCATAGCTACATCCAGATTGGCCTAAGACTCCCCATAAAAATTGTCTGAATATTTTGACTTGTGGAATGCATTATAATTGCAGTAACATAGAACAATCCCTTGACTTTTTTTTTCTATTAATATTTTTAAGTCACCAAAATATCAAATTAAGGATATAATCTATTTTAATTTAAAAATTCACATTGCTTACAACATGACACACTTCTTGTACTTCCACTTCTTCTCAAACTAGGAAAGTAAGAGAAAAACATTTCTGATACCAGAAATATTTTTAAATATTTTTATATACTGATACTCTTATTGTTAGTATAATACCTGATAATCTCAGCTAGACATTCTTAGGAAGAATAGCCATGTGTGCTGATCTTTTTTTGGTTTCTCCAAAGTAGTACAATTCTTACTTTCCTATATTTCATACACACACACACACACACACACACACACACACGCACAAATACACACACATTATTGCCTATGGTAATGTTTAGTGTATAGGATTGAAGGCCTGTGAAGCAGAATATCCATGAACTTAGCTCCAAGTTTTTCAGTGCCTAGAGTTCTCTGGATATGTGCCAGAATGGCAAAGTGCTGAGGACTGGAAGAGTGTTAGAATGTCTAGGTTTGCAGGATCCCCAGGACCTACTTAGAACACTCAGGGGACAATATTTCTCTACTTGGAATGGTACTTTTGTCAGTGAAAGGCAGTGAATAATAGAACCTCTGTTTTCTCAACCACTGATAATCCCATTAAAATAACCCCTACCTCCACTATTCCCAGTTATGTTAATTTCATAACTAAAATTAGCATTCTTTATTAAGTATTGGCTTGGTCATCTTGACTAATGAAGTTATATGAAGTTATGCACACTTAAATTGAACTTAGCAATTTTTAGTACCCATTGCTATAAAAATTTATTGAATGACTTGTCTCTGTGTTTATTTTGAAACAAACTGATGTATTTTGGGGTCACTTTTCTTTGTTTTTACCCATATAATAGGAAAATGATGCTTTTATGCACTTGTCTTCATTTCAATACTGTGAAAATTGATGTAGTCATTAAACTCTCCTTATTATGGAGGTCACTTGGATTTGAGACAGAACGATGACTCAAATTCAACAGTTTCATGTATTTCTTCTACATTGAAAATTTGAATTGAAGTTATTGTCTCTTTCTAAGGCAATGACAAGTTTAGCCTCTTTAGACTAAAATAGTTTTGAGTCTATTTGAACTCACCAAGAGTATATGATTTAGGGCATTTTAATTTAGCAAATAAAAACAATTAGAAAATAGTTTTAGGTAAAAAGTTTCTATCAACTAAGATAAAAATTGCTGTGGGGGTCTAGCCCTAGCAGTAGTCCATGGGTTCCACACAGGTAAATGGGGCATGGGGAGACAGCATCGGTGATGGATGGAGAATGGAAGACACAGACTCTAGTTCTGGTGCAATCACTCCCAATTTATTCTGGGGAAGGCTGGGTTTATATACATTTTTCATCAGGCTATAATGGAATGGCAGTCTTATGGTTAATATTAAAGAAGTTTCCAAAGCATAGGCAGAAAACAGCAATTTTACAGATTATCCTTAACTAATCACAATTGTTTTAAGAATATCTAACTATGTCAATGAGCTAATATAATGTTTATTTCCTTAATATCTAAACTCTATGTGACCTAAGACTATTCTTATTATTCTCACGGTTAAAGTGATAGACAAGTAATCTCATGTGACTATCTCTACTAGGATCATCTGATTAATATCTAAATTGCTGAGTTAAGGGCTATAGGAGGGCAGTGGTCCCAATAGTTATTGCGTACCAACATTTATTATAGGGGTGACATATTCTTTGTAGGAAGGAAGGAATGTTATGCAACCTTATTCTCTTACCTCAACACCACAAATAAAAAAAAAAACATCATTAGAGTTTAACCAGCCTGTTGGAGACAAAGGCAAATCTATAACTCTTTTCTCCAGAGGCTTTAAGGGACTCATTGCATGGTTGCAAAATTATTTTTGACTTTGTTAGTGGTAAAGACCCATTGTTTTTCAGATTGTAGGTAATATTTTCTGGAATTTTTGTTTTATTCCCCTCATCCCCTTAAGAAATCTGTTCAGACTGAAATGAGTAATATATTATCAGAAAAACACAGCAGAAAAAACACCATGTTCTGGAGCAAAACATCCAGCAACTCCTTTTAGGATGAGCCTTTGCAAACATCCTCCAGAGGATCTTTGTGAAGCACTGGATGGAATTCCAGACGCCCCTGCAAATTGCCACATTTTTTATTGTTATATCTAGGTTATACTCTGAAGGAATTGAGTTGTTAACAAAATTTCTACAGGTAAGTCACATCTTATTTTATAATTCTTAAATGTCATTAAACCTCAATTTCCTCATATGTAGAATGATAATGATTATTTATTGTATTATACAGAATATTTCAGGAACTTGCTTAAGTTAAACACACATATATATATGCATATACATATAATATACAATACATAATACAATATGTGTTATATTTATTACATAGTTTCTGTTAGTGATCTGGATCTCTCATTGTGACCAAGAAGAGCTGCTGGCATTTATCAACTATCAAGGCCATGTCCTCCAAATTTTGATCTCTTATGTTCTCTTTTTCCTTATAGTTAACTGCCTTTCAGGTTGCTGCAGCTCCACATAACACTCACATTTCCTCCAAAGCAGGAAGAAGTGGGAGGAAAAGGGTGGTGCCAGCCACATTTACTGTCTTATATTTTGAAAGCAAGACTTTCAGTAGAAATTCCTAAAAGGTTTCTTCCCAAGTCTCATTTGCCAGCACATTAATTGTAGGACAGGCTGGAAATTGGGAGCAGGACCATTGCAATTAGCCTAAACTTATAAACAGTCCTGATTTATGTTCCACCTCTCAATTAACAAGAAAAGGGGACAGTGGGTATTGACAGATACTAAGAACATCTGCCCTAAGAACACTGACTATATTGCCCCCAGGTCTTGATGATTCATGAAGAGAAGTAAAAGAAAAAGTTGATTATTTTAATTTTTCATCACTTCAGAAAATAAAGTAATCTAAAGTTTTACTTAAGGTCCAGACTTATCTTAAAAATGTAGAACCAAAATATAATTATGACTGTATAATTTCAACAGCAATTCAAATTCAAGTGACTTGGAGTACTCCAAATCAGTACTTGAAAATAGTCCTCATATTAAACATCCAAGATTCTTTAAAAAAATGCTCCAAATACTGATTTGTCTTTTTCCTACTTTATAGTAACTGAGAGTAAAAGTTAATAAAGCAATAATTTTCTTTTTCACAGTTTGAATCTATAAAAAGAATTTCAGCAGAAGAGACCATGAAACATGCATACTTTCAAAGTCTGTGCCCAAGAATACCTGTTTACTGTAAAATAAGAAAGTCCAAAGATTTCCCCCTTTATATTAATTTATCTACTGTTGGGGAATGAGATGTATTAGAGGTTTAGAAAGAGATGATTGCTGATTTTAAATCTGAAACATTGGTCATTTTCAAAAGTTGATCAAAATTTCTTAAAGGAAGGAGCCCCACTGTACAGTTTTTCAAATCAGTCATAATTTTTCACTCTGTACAAATTTTTTAATATATATATATATATTGCCAATACTCTAAGAAACTGTAAGAAACCAATAATTCTTAAGTATGGATTATCAATCTTACTGCATTTAATTTGAAATATACCATCTGTGATGGCATCTGTAGACCTAGTATAACTTCAATATAGTTGTTAAGAGTGGATTTCTATAAAGATTAATTAGACACAATTGAAAAATAAGATAGCTTCCTTGTGGAAGTACCTTACCTTAATATATAAAGATGATTTTTTTTTTCTGGAGGTCACTCTGACTTTACCATCCCTATGACAGTTGTCAGTGTAATATCAGAGCTATTAAAATAACACACTTCCCATGTGGGAGTTAACTCTTCATTTTCACTTCTAACATTCATTTTAAAAAATTAGTCCAGTGTTTTACTTAAAAAAGGAGTAAGGTAGGGGAGGGATTAGGAGAATACTTGAGAAATGAGCTGTGAAAAGCTTTCATTTATTTCCAATTCTCATTTACTAGGGAATAGTGATTCATTGAGATTAATATAGAAAGTAGCAACAAGCAAGTTGAATAAGAAATTCTTTAGACTTTTTACTCAGCCTTTATAGGATATTTTTATATATAAAACTACCTTCTGACAGAGATTGGAAATGAGAAATGAATTACAGGTGCTTTAAAAAAACTTCATATTGCATTATTAATACCAAATTTCAGTTTAAAGTGGTAGCACCAATCTGTTCCATGCTCTTCACTAAAAATCTGAAGGTAGTTTGAGAACTCGTTACCTTTATGCCATCATTAGATAACAATAAAGAACAGAAAGAATAAGAACCTGGTAATGCATTTGGTGAGGTCTCCCAATGCAGTAAGTTCTGGAACAAATAGCATTTTTTTTGTTTTGTTTTGTTTTGTTTTCTCAGAGAAACACCTGCTTGCATGGTGCTTTAAAGCAGAGTTTGGAGAAGGGTTCTGAAAAGGGATTATTTCCTTTGTTTTCCTCCTGAAAATGGACAAAAAAAAAAAAAAGCCAAATCTTTAAGCAGGGCTATATAGATTTATAAGGGCAGTATGTTTATGTTGTCTTTAAGCAGGGCTATATAGATTTATAAGAGCAGTATGTTTATGTTGGATCACTATATACTTTTTAAGTTCTCTTCTATAGTTAGATTGTATATGTTTGTAATAATATTGACCTTCCCCTAATGACTTTTGTCTGTGTGTTTTAAGCATGTGAGTATTTAATTTGAAAGAGATTCAGTTGCAAAAGGACCTGGGGTTTTGAAATTCTTCTTACCCAGAGACAGGTGTGTGTGTAATAAAACATTTTATGTGTTGATCATGTATGTTTGTTTGAAACCAAGCTTTTGGTTTATAAATTGATGAATAAAATTATTGATGTAAAAGCCAATGTACAGGACTGATGTTGTAGCTCAGTAGTAGAGTACTTGTCTAGCATGTGTGAGGCACTGGGTTCAATTCTGAGCACCACATATCAATAAATAAAATAAAAGTCCAGGAACAACTAAAAAATATAAAAAAACCAACATACAGTGCATTACACAACTGTGTTTTTTCAGCATTGTATATAGTCACTTTTCTATATTATGTAGGCAGCTCAGGAAAACTTGAGAGAGAAATATGACTCAGTTATGTCAGGGATCCTGAAGGCTGCAGATGGCACAAGATCTTTTACAAGTGACCTGTCTTGATCACTGCACCTGAGGCAGAAGACACATCTTGTGCTTTCCTAGTCATCAGGGTCATCACTTTGAAGCCTAGCTGCAGACTGACCCCATCACCAAAAGTGCCATTTAAGATAGTGATGATCACTCTTACTGTGGAATATGAGCTTTGCTGGTGGGAACAGTAGCTTCCTAGAGTCACTAAATACTTTATGTGGGACAAAACTGAACCTTGAACTGCCTCATAAAATGACTTTGTATTTTAGGACATGGGAAGAATAGAATACAGCATACTGTCTGATAACATGGTCAAGCCCATCCCCCAGCCATTCTTACTAATCAAGGACTTGTATATGGAGGCAATTTTTTTCTTTTGGTGGACTTTTATTCTACATTTGTCTACGCTGTCCTCTTCCCAGTGGAATGTTCTTATTTAAGACATAGAGTAGATTGTGTTTCTATTTGTCATGGTGTGATGCTTTTTTGTACAGTCATTTCTAAGGTCATCTCTGCCATTAGAGTCAGTATGTTACAGCTATTGATGTAACTGCAGCTGCAATTTTTTGTTCAGGACTGAGAAACACAGTGCATTACTTATTGTTGAATCATTGCTGCTAAATAACTATTGCCTGTTTATTTAACACAAAAGTTGAAGCCTGAAGAAGTTGCAGTGGCTGTATTATGTAGGAATGCATCTGTTTCTCCTCACAAGTTGACTTTCTACTTCATATTTTGTTTGTTTTTTAAAATTAAACTTCAGTGTTTCCTAGAATGTATATTTAGTTTTCTTAACAGTAAAATAAGTGAGCCATGTTGAACACTCTTATATTTGTGCTACATAATTTATTATTGAACTGAACTGCCAAATAGAGTAGCTGAGATTGATAATCACATTGTGTTTAGGAGAGCATGTGACAAAAGTTGATTCAATAAAGTGAATATCTGCCATTTTTGGATTCTCACATTAAACACCAATAAATTAAATACCCCAAATTATTTATTTTCACCTATTTATCATTTTAGAAATGTCCACTGCGTATTACTGGATATTTGTATATGAATTCACTTAACTACTTTACATTGTGCTTCAGTTTAGTTCAAACTTAACTATATGAGTCCATTTAAAGATGAAAAGTTCTGTTTGTCTTAAATACATTTATTAGAAACAAGGATGATACTTCTTTGGGGAACAGTTTGTTTCATTTGGGGGCTGTTTCAATAAAGTTCAGCTAAATATTGTCATGTCTTTTGAAATGAGCCATGAGAAATGAAAATGGGAGAAATGAAAATTTAAGAGGATTTGATTTTGTGTTAAAAGTATTAAGAGGAATTATCTGTTTATCAGAGAAGCTAAATATTACAGTTTTAATTATGCATCTCCTTGAACATCATACACACACTTTGGTGTTGGCAACAGTGTTTTAAAACCTTTATGTTTACTTGTAAGGAATATTGTTTAGTGCATCTTAAAATCTAAATCTTTGGTATATTTTGAAATTGTCATTTAAATTTTTGCCTTATATATCATGAAAATAGTCCTAGCTTAATTGTTTCCTGACATTCACTGTAAAACATTCAGAGGTCCTACCATTTATGTTCATGTAATCTTGTAGTTTATTATCATTAACAATATTTGATGAGTTTCATATATTTCACTTTAACTTTATTTGTGAACAGTGATTGTGACATGTTTGGGATTATTATTTTATGATACTGAATTTTTTATTTAAAAAATTATGGAAGAAACAGATTCCTGTGTAATGGTAAATATTGGACCACTACTATTTTTCACATTTGTAAATTGGTTTTATATTAAACCCTGTAGCCTAATAAACTGCTGTCATTTCTAACTGACAGGTATTAACATTGTACTTTGCAAGCTTTAAATATTATTTTGAAATTCCTCCATTTTGTTTTTAAATTTGTAATAACAGAATCTCCATGTCATATAAAATGTGATTTTGTTGGATCATACTTCTTTTTTGGGGAGGATGACTATGCAAAGTGAGATAATTTTCTTTTATGATTCCTTTGTAAGACCATGAAGTCATTGTGTCAAAATTGATAGCTGCTTTGTATTATGATAGCTGCTTTGCATTAGTTCTGGACAATAATTTAGCAATCTCTACTGTCATTTTGTATAGCAGCACTCTTAAGTTTGCCATTCAATGGTGTATATAATTGGTTTTTTGCAATATTGGTATATTGTTATCTGTAAGTTTGATTGTTACATACTAATGGTAAAGTTGTTACATAAAATTCTTGTTCCTAGGATGTTCTGGAGGTGTTTCTTCATTTCATTGAGAAATTTGGCAATCAAACTAGTATTTGTTGATTTGTTTTTATTTGTTTATTGAGCATCATTCAGGTCTTGAAAATTGCAGTGAAGGTAATTTAAACTCAAATATTTGAACCATGAATACTTACAAATCCTCTTAAACTGACTAGGTTTGTAAGGTAAGAGAAGATGTCTCATCTGTTTTCTTCCCAAGCAGTGTTTGTAACGCAAAGAGAATATGTCACTATGGGTGAACAGAGTGACTATTTTCTGAGGTTTTATCAAATTAGGTTTGAAAGACTACTTATTATGATATAAGTATCTATCTATTAGAATTGGAACAATTCATATGAGTATTTTTATTTATTTGTCTATGATATTTAAGTGGCAATAATTTAACCATTATCCAGTGTAGAGTTCAGTGGCATTAGTGACATTCACAAAGTTGTACAACCTTTGCCACTATTTCCATAATCTTTCATCATTCTAAACAGAAATTGAAGTCATTTTTTAAAATTCTTTTTCCTTGCTGTCCCCAGGCCTGATAAGTTTAATCTATTCTCTATTTCTATTACTTTGCTCCTTCTGGATAGTTCATGTAAGAGAAGTCAATGTATTTTTCTGTCATATCTGGCTTATTTCATTTGGCATATTTTTGTGACTCCTTCATGTTTAGCATAAATCCAAACTTCATTTCTTTTGTGACTGAATAATTCTCTATTACGAATATACACATTTTCTTTATCCATTCATCTATTGATGGACACTGAGTCATTTCTGCTCTTTAGCTGTTGTGCCTAATGCTTATATGAAATGTTGGTGTACAAATATTGATATAAGTCCCTGTTTTAAATTCTTTGGGGTATAACATATACACCCAGAAGTGGAATACAATTCTGTTTAACTTCATGTGGAGTCACCAAATGATTTCTATAGATCTTGTACTATTTTACATTCCCAGTAGTAGTGCACAAGGATTTCAGTGTCTCTTCATCCTCACTAATACTTATTATTGTCCCTTTATTATTAATTTCATCCTAATAGGGCTGAAGTGGTGTCTCACTGTAACTTTAATATACCTTTACCTAAAGTTTACTGATGTTGGGCATCTTTTCATGTGTATTTTGGTCATATATATATCTGTTTTAAAGAAGCATCTTTATGTACTTTGCCTATTTTAAAAGTAGGGTTGTCTTTTTTGTTGAGTTGTTTGAATTCTTTATGGATCCTGGACATCATATCATTATAAGGTATATTGTTTGCAATTATTTCCTCTTATTCTGTGGGTTTTCTTTCACTTTCTTGAAGGTACAGTGTGATGCACAAAAGTTATTAACTTTAAAAAAGTTCAATTTATCTTTTTAATTTTTCTTTGCCTGTGGCTTTGGTGTCATATTTAAGAAATTATTGCCAGTTTCTCCATATCATAAATATTTGTCCCTTTATTTTTTAAGGTGTTTATACTTTTAGCTCTTACATTTAAAATCATCATACATTTTGAGTTAATTTTTGTTTGTGGTGTAAAATTAGGGTCCAACTTCATTCTTTTAGATTTCTGGTACTAGAATTTGAACCCAGGGGTGCTTTACCACTGAGCCTCATCTCGGACCCAGCCCTCTTTTATATTTTATTTAGAGACAGACTCTCACTGAGTTACTTAAAGTTTTGCTAAGCTGCTGAGGCTGCCTTTAAACTTGGAATTCTCCTGCTTCAGCTTTCCCAGCCACTGGGATTACAGGCATATACTACTGTACCCAAAACAAATTCTTTCTTTTGCATATGAATATCCATTTTTTCATAACCATTCATCTCAAAAATTTGTTGAAAAGACTGTCCTTTTCCGTTGAATCATATTAACACCCTTGTTGAAAATAGTTGACCATGAATGTAAGTCAACTATTTGTTAAAAATTGTTGACCAGTTATAAGGGTTTCATTATGGTCTCTCAGTTCTACTCCATTAGTCTAATGTGTCTGTATGACAGTCCATACAGATAGTACCAGTGTTTGATTACAATAGCTTTATAGTAAGCTTTGAAATCAGGAAGTATGGGTTCTCCAAATTTGTTCTTTTTCAAGGTTGTTATAGTAATTCTCTGTTCCTTGAAATTCCATTTGAATATTGGAGTAAAATTTTCAATTCATCAAAATGTAAAAATGACAGAAAATATCATTGGGACTTTGATAAGGATTGCACTGAATTTGAATCTGCAGATCACTTTAGGTAGTATAATTATCTTAACAATATTAAGTTTTTCTGGCTGTGAACATGAGCTGTCTTTCCATTTATTTAGTGTGATTTCTTTGAGCAACATTTTACATTTTTCAGTGAACAGGTCTTCTACCTCATTGATTAAATTTATTCCTAAATAATTACTGGTTGTGATGTTATTGTAGGTGGAATTGTTTTCTTAATTTGGTTTGGAAATTTTTCATTGCCTGCATATAGAAATGCAAATGGTTTTGTGTTTTGATTTTATATTGTCCCATTCTGCTGTATTTGTTTATTAGGTTTAAAAAATTTTCTGTGGATTCTTTAGGATTTGTTACATTTGATATTATGTCATGTCCAAGAAGAGATAGTTAATTTTTTACTTTCTAGTGTGGATTCCTTTTCCTTTTCTTGCCTAATTGCTCTGTCTAGAACCTTAAAATGAGGATATTCTTGACTTGTTTCTGATCTTAGGGAAACAACTTTCACTTTTTATCATTGATTATGCCATTAGCTGTGACTTTCTTTTGTAAAATGCTGATTAAGTTTCCTTCTGTTCCCAGTGTACTGGATATTTTTATTGTGAAAGATTATTGAGCTTTTTCAAATGCTTTTATCCATCAGTTGTAATGGTCATATTTTATTAATTGTTGATATGTATTACTTTGGATTGATTTTCATTTAAACCACTCTCACATTCCTAGAGAAAATCTCATTTGGTTGTAATATTTATAGGTTGAATATCCTTTTTCAAATTACTCAGAATGGATGATTTTCTGATTTCAGTGCTGTTTGATATTTGCAATATTTGTGTATGCTTTACTACTTGACTAACCCTACTCCAAAAATATTTGAAATGCTTTGAAATCCAAAAGATTTGTAGCATCATTTGCTTACAAATTTTTAGATTTCACATCATTTCAGATTTATTGATTGGGGATTTAATGTGATGGGGCCTGACTTCTTTGGGCATACTGATAAATTCAATTTGCTATGATTTTGTTGAGGATTTTTACCTTTCTTTACAAGGATTATGAACTGTAGTTTTCTTGGAGAGTCTGTCTAGATTTGGTATCAGGGTATTTCTGGCATTGTAGAATGAATTAGAAAATATTTCCTCCAATTTTTTTGGAATATTTTGAGGGTTGATGTTACTTCTTCTTTAAATGTTTGTTGGAATACCAGGGCAGTGATCTGGTCCTAGGCATTTCTTTGTTGGGACATTCTGCTAATGGTATAATCCCCTTTCTTGTAATAGTTCTTTTCAGATTTTTATTTCTCTTGAATAAGTTTGGCAGTCTATGTTTCTAGGAATTTATCTCTTTTGTCTTTGTTAAGCAGTTTGTTGGCATACAGTTGCACATGCTATGCTCTCCTAATTCTTTTGTTTCTGTACATTCAGTAGTAACATTTCTCTTTCACTTCTCATTTTAGTAATTCAAATGTCTTTTTGCCATCAATCCAACAAAGTTTGTTCTGGAGAATATTTTACATGTACTTCAGAATATATTGTGTTTACTTCTATTCTGTGAAGAATGTTATTAATCTAATCAACAGAACCAATTTTTGGTTCTTGGGTCTCTCTTCTTTATCAGTAATCTTTATTATATTTTTTCTTCTCCTAGGTTTGTTTGTTTATTTATTTATTTATTTATTCATTCATTCATTCCCTGAAATGTAGAGTTACATATTTGATTTGACATCTTTCTTTTTCAATGTATGCATTTAAAGCTCTACTTCTGGTCCTCTTTGGGAAGGGGCTGGTGCAGAGGGAATTGTGAGAGTCCCTGTCCCAGTCTCATTCCAGGATCTTTCCCAGATTGAGAAACACCTGGGGTCTTTCTCTGATGACTCCTTTACTTATAGTAAAGAATTCAGAGAGGAAATCTGTTTCTCAGTGAGGCTGTTTTTGCTGATTATCGATCCCCTGGTGTTTCCCATTTCTCTGCTGTGATGACCTTCAGTCTGCCAGCATTTTGATGCCTTTTTTGAGAGCAGATTGCTCACTGTCAGGTGTCTATCATCTGCCATTTGCCTGCCTCTTTCCTGTCCATCTCCTGCCTTACTTCTATCCATCACCCAACACTCAAGGTTCACCTCCTGATTGTCCAACAATAGTCAGCAAACTGATTGCCAACCGCCAGTGGAGCACCAGTTGCCTGCTGCTGCCTGGAAGTTCACTGTTACAGTATCTGCAGGTTTGATTACACATGGCTGCTGCCATTTTGAAACAACAGCCAGGCCCCATAGGACCACTGGCCGGACTGACTGAGTTCTGTCTCCAGGAACCCGTCCAACCCATCACTTCCTGCCTCTGGGGCCCTCACATCAACTGACTGCTCCCTGCCACCAGGACCCCAGACCAACTGACTGCACCCTATCACTGGGAGCCCAGACTGACAGATTGCACCCGGCCTCCAGGATTCCACAACCACACCAAACACACCGGAACACCAGGACCCCTGCTGGACCAACTGCATCCCACCTCCAGGACCTCCAACTGACCACATCCAACCTTGAGCTGCAGCTCCCCATTTGCCAACACATTTTGAAGTCAGAGCGGCCATCTTGGATAATCCTGGAAGCCATAGCTCCAATCTCCAGGTGGGGCGAATCCCATCCTGTGACACCTACTGGAGTCTTAAACCTCATTGTCAGTTACCTCTCAAGCATTAGGCTACTGAACACTGGGAGGTTTTATTAGTATATGATTGTTTTATACAGTAGATTTTCTTTTTTATCCTTTTTTAAAAAAATTAAGTTTTTATTTCTTTACTTTTCTTGCTTTCTTTTCCTTTTGTTTTCCTGTGCCCTCAGAGTCTCTTTCTGCCTTTTTTGCATGCTAACATCTGATTTCTTTTGATTACACTCCCACCCTTTCTATTTTCTAGAACTTCTGTGTATTCTTTCCTTATCCCATTAACAGCCACATTCTGCATCCCTCTGCATCCTCTTTGTCCTCCATTAGCAAAATAGAAGTCTATAAAATCAACACACATAATTCTAAAGCATCTTTATCAGCGATGAAACAGCTGAAAGGGAAATGAGGAAAACAACTCAATTTGCAATAGCCTCAAAAAAAAATAAAATAAAATACTTGGGCATCAATCTAACAAAGAGGTAAAAGATCTCCACAATGAACACTACAAAATTTTGAAGAAATTGAAATTGAAGAAATTGAGGAAGAACTTAGAAGATGGAAAGATCTCCCAAGTTCTTCGGTAGGCAGAATTAATATTGTCAAAATGGCCATGCTAACAAAAAAGCTATACAGATTCAATGCAATTCCAATTAAAATTGCAATGATGTACCTTACAGAAATAGAGCAAGCAATCATGAAATTCATCTGGAAGAATAAAAAACCCAGAATAGCTAAAACAATCCTTAGCAGGAAGAATGAAGCAGGGGGTATTGCAATACCAGAACTTCAACTATACTACAAAGCAATAGTAACAAATACGGCATGGTATTGGCACCAAAATAGACAGGTAGATCAATGGTACAGAATAGAAGACATGGACACAAACACAAATAAATACAATTTTCTCATACTAGACAAAAATATGCAATGGAGAAAAGATAGCCTCTTCAACAAATGGTGCTGGGAAAACTGGAAATCCATATGCAACAGAATGAAACTAAAACCCTGTCTCTCAACCTGCACAAAAATCAACTCACAATGGATCAAGGACCTTGGAATCAGACCAGAGATCCTGCATCTTATAGAAGAAAAAGTAGGTCCAAATCTTCACCTTGTTGGCTTAGGATCAGACTCTCTTAACAGGATTCCCATAGCATAAGAAATAAAAGCAAGAATCAATAACTGGGATAGATTCAAACTAAATAGCTTTATCTCAGCAAAGGAAACTATCAGCAATGTGAAGAGAGAGCCTACATAGTGGGAGAATACCTTTGCAAATCATACTTCAGATAGACCACTAATTTCCAGAATATATAAAGAACACAAAAAATTCTACATGAAAAATACAAATAAACCAATCAACAAATGGGCTAAGGAAATGAACAGACACTTCACAGAAGAAGATCTACAAGTAATCAACAAACATGTGAAAAAATTTTCACCATCCTTAGTAATAAGAGAAATGCAAATCAAATCTACAATAAGATTGCATCTCACTACAATTAGAATGGTGATTATCAGGAACACAAACCACAATAAGTGTTGAAGAGGATGTGGGGAAAAAGGTACACTCATACATTGCTGATGGGGTTGCAAATTAGTGCAGCCACTCTGGAAAGCAGTGTGGAGATTCCTTACAAAGCTTGGAATGGAACCACCATTTGACCCAGCTCTCCCACTGGTTGGCCTAAACCCCAAAGGACATAAAATCAGCATATTACAGAGATACAGCCACATCAATGTTCATAGCTGCTGAATTCACAATAGCCAGACTATGGAACCAACCTGGATGTCCTTCAATTGATGATATATATATATATACAATTGATGATATGTATATATACACTGTGGTGTATATATAGAATGGAATATTACTCAGCTATAAAGAATAATAAAATTATGGCATTTGCAGGCAAATGGATGAAATTGGAGAATACCATGTTAAGTGAGATATGCCAATCTCAAAAATCCAAAAGATGAATAATCTCACTAATAAGCAGATGATGACACGTAATGGGGGGGTGGGAGGGGGCAAGAATGGAGGAAGTAGGGACTGTATAGTGGGAAAAGAGAGGTGGAAGGGGTGGTGGGAAAGAAAAAATAATGGAATGAATCAAACTTTATTACTCTTTGTAAATGTATGAATATGCAAATGGTACGCTGTTACTCCATGTACAAAGGATACAACATGTATCCCATTTGTTTACAATAAAAATAAATTAAAAAAATAAAAAATAAAAAAAGAATTCAGATAGAATTCAGACCTGTGACTTCCAAAATAAATAAATAAATAAATGAATAAATAAATAAATAAATAAATAAATAAATAAAGCTATACTTCTCTCCCACCATTTTTTCCAACTATTTCATATGTGTAAATATATTGTGGTTTTTTTTTTCTTTTGACTCAAAGTATTTTCTAATGCCTGCTATGATTTCTTCTGTAACTCTTGGTTAAGAGCATGTTGTAAAAAAAAAAAAAAAAAAAAAAAAAAAAAATGAGCATGTTGTAGCCGGGTGAGGTGGTGTATGCCTCTAATTCCAATGGCTTGGAATGTTGAGACAGAGGACTCTGAGTTCAAAGCAGCCTCATTAAAAGCAAGTCACAGGCAACTCAGTGAGACCCTGTGTCTAAGTAAAATACAAATTAGGACTTGGGATGTGGTTCAGTATTCAAGTGTCCCCGAGTTGTGTATATTTGTGAGTTTTCCTTTTCCTCCTTTATTGATTTTTAGTTTTTTTCCATTGTGATAGAAAAGACATTTCCATGATTTCAGTTCTTCAAAAATTATTGATTTTGTGACCCACCATATTATATTCTGGAGAATATTTTGCATATACTTGAAAATATTTTGTATTTACTTCTCATTCGGTGAAGAATGTTGTTGGGTAGAGTTTTGTGCATGTCTCTTGTGTCTAATTGATTAATAGTGTTCAGTTCATCTAAGTATTTGTTGATTTTCTGCAAGGTTATCCTACCCTTTATTGTAAGTGGACTATTGAAACCTCCAAATGTTACATAATTTTTTCTCCTTTCAGTCTGTCAGTACTTATTTTGGGCTTCTTATATTGGGTGAATATATGGTCATAGAGGTTCTCTATCTTTTTAATACAGTGAACATAATCTCTATATAATGCCCTTCATCTCCTGTAATTTTTATTAGTCTATTTTTTTCCACACAAAAGTAAGCTCACCCTGTTCCACTTTTGGTTACTATTTGGTTGGATTGTGCTTTCTGTTCTTTTACTTTCAACCTCTTTGTGTGTGTATGTGTGTATATGTGTTTATGTGTATCTAAACTGAGTCTCTTGTGGACAGTATATTGATGTACTAGTTTTAAATCATTCTTCAAATCTTTGCATTTTAACTTTAGACTTGTAAACAGTTAAAGTTAAAATAATTACTGATAAGGAAGACTTAATTCTGCCAATTAGCTATTTATTTTGTCTCAGATGGCTTTTGTGCTTTGGGTCTTCTAATATTTCCTTGTTCCTCAGTTTTTTTGACATGTACCATATTGATTCTCTGCTTTTTTGTGTTGTTTTAGTTATTTTTATTTTGTGTAGTCTTAAAACTTTTAAATTATTATTTCTAATGCCATTGGTTCTGTTTTTTAAATTTCTAACATAGATTCTTTAATTGATTATATTTTTCACTAACAAGTTAATCCATATAATAATGGTAAGAAGTAATAGAAGCTCATGAGTGGGCTACTGAGAAAACTGTGTGTTTGTTTGTAATGAATATCAGCAAGTATATATAACCAACTTGAAATCTCCAAAGTTTTTAGTGCATTAGTGTAGACTTAAGGAACATTACAGTATTTTCCCCTATTTCCTGTTCAGTTCACAACAGGGACTTCTTTTCTGACATTAAGTTTAGATTCTGGGTTTGGTTAAATAGTAGTTTCCCTCAGTTATCATGATTCTTAGCTGAAGTCAAAAGTTTCCATCACTGATCTAGAAAATCATTGACTCACCAATTCTCTTTTCTTTTCTTTTTTTCTTTTGCTGTGCTGGGGATTGAACCCAGGGCCTTGTGCTTGCAAGGCAAGCACCCTACCAACTGAGCTATATCCCCAGCCCACCAATTTTCTATTAGACTAAGATAGAAAGACTATCACTGTGTTAGTAAGTATAAAACTGCTTGAATTATTTACCTTTTTAATTTTTTATTTTATTTAAAAACATGGTCTCAGTTGCTTTTTGCCTTGCTTTGCTGAGGCTGGCCTTAAACACATTATTCTCCTGCCTCAGTCTCCCCAGCTGCTGGGATTATAGGCATGCACCACCATACCTGGGTGAATTTTTGATATTTAGTATTGAGGAAGACTTTTTTTTGGCAGCTTCTAAGAGAAGTGGAAAAATTAACTTACTGGAAAAAACTTTCAATTATGTTACTACTTCAGACAGTATATATAGGTGCTAGGTTACAGATACATATTTGTGAGAGGAAAGCAGATAGATAAATAGGAGGGACTGGGATAGGAATAATAATGGCTGCTTCCACCTTAGCCCTGCTGTAGTTGAGATGCCTGGTTAGCTCATAAAGATGATCATGGATATGCACCTTGTGAATGGATGATAATATAACACCTTGTAGGAACTAAGGAAATTTTGGCATCCACCAATGGTCTTGCATATTTAGAAAATGATGGCTACATTGTGCTCATGTTGGAACATGGAATTCTAGTGTGGCTACATACTTGGAACTCTTTGAGTCTTTCATTGAACAGTGCTCATTAAAATAGCCACAAAATCTTCTGTCATTTTCCCCTCCTGTACTGACACTAATTCCATTTGTACAGCTTTCATAATGTATTCTTTCCTGTGTGTGTATGCATCTGAGGTTGTCAGATAATGAATGGATGATATGTCAAGTGTAGACATCATAGTTCTCTCGATGATTTTTGTACAGCTTTTCTAGAAACACTGAAAATCAGTAAAAGATCACTTTGGGCCCACTCGTCATCTTGCTCTTCTAAGACTCCTAACCAATCACTCCTTGATTACTTTTCCAATATCTGGAAGCTCCGTATTTCCTTTGAATTTATACTCTCTTGACACCAAATCTACATTACTATCTCATATGGTGATGATTTATAGGCTGTGCTCTGGGTGAAGGGAACCCCATACTGATTTTTGTGATCTTACTATGTTTCTTCTCTCACCTTTTATTTAACCTTTATCTTTTCTCTGTTGTTCTTGTCTTCTGGTCTTCTTCTCTTTGCTACTCTCCTTCCTCAGGTCTTCATTTAATTATTTATTCCAGAAGGAATTCCCTGACCCATGCCCTACTCTATCATAGACTGCGTTGCAGGCCATGCCATTTTACTACGTTCATCCCATTAGCATTCTCATGCTTAACCCTGTAGTAACACTATTCACATTTTATTTCTCTCACTTAAATAGTAAACCCCATGAAGGAAAGTATTATTTTTCACTCTCCTGTTCCTGTTATGTAGTTCCTGGTACATGTCAGAAAAATAGTAGCATGTGCTGGTTGAATGAAGGCACAACTACATGAAGAAATCTGGGTCCTAAGTAAAATTTGTCAATTGCATTAAATTATCTTGTCTCCTCTATCTGATGGAGCCAAATAAAAGAGCAGCAGTTAAAAATTCATTAGAAATAGAAGACAAACTTCATTAGAATTAGAAGATAAACTTCTTGATAACAGGTCAAAATGTGCAACTTTAGAAAATTAATAACTAACACATAATCAAGATATTCTCAACACACACCACTGGGAGAGAAGGACTGGGAAAAAAGTCACTATGGGAGAAGACTACGTGGGCTTTATAAGGACCAATAATCTAGTCTCATAAAAATGATGATAGAGCAAATGTGTTTAAGATTTATATATATCAGGTAGTGTTCTGTGAAAAGATCCAGGTTGTAAGTTTAAACTCTTTTGAAGTACATATAGGTTAAGGTCACGTCATCTATATTCAATGCAGGTTTTGAAATGTAGCAAATTCAATGTCCTTGAACCATTAGGCAACCACTCTGGGCCTCCATTTCTTCATCTACAGAATGCTATATGAGAGTAGTTTTCTCCTAAGGTTGTTCAGAGGACAGAAAACATAAGCTTTGACAAAAGTTTGGAACAACACATATACATGATAAGTAGCTTATAAATAGTTGCTGTCACTTACTGAAATTATGTCAAATAGTGAAATAAAAGATAGTCTTAGGGACCTGACTCATCTGGGAGAGGGTAGTAAATATGGTGTGTTCTCCAGTGTCAACCCTGTGGGCAGGGTCCTACCATCCCAGGTAATGTTAAGTAAGAAAGTGTGCATGTGGGGGAAATGTGTTTGTGTATATTTAAGCATAAAAGGGGATTTTGTAAATCTGATTGAGTTAAACTATTTTATGATAAACCAGACTAAACAAATCTATTCCCTTCTTGAGAAGAGGTACCTGTGTAACAGTTTACTTTAAAAATGGTTGTTTCTTCACAAACTGAGTGATTTCCTACTCTACCTACAAGAATGCATTATAAAATGTGTAGCTTAGCAGTTCTCTGTGACACTTTCTGGCACTTTAGAGTACTGAACCTGTCAGTCTGGGTCTCCATTTTTCTATTATTTTCTCTTGCCACTCCTCCACTACATGCACACCAGTCTTCCTGTGTCAGACACAGATGGAGACATTTTTTAACTCACCCATGAAAGCCAGACCTAGGTCAGCCTGAAATTGAGATTGGTAGACAACTAACCTCTGTCACCAAACCTGGCAGTTCACATTCTTTATCAAAAAAGTAGCCTAAAGGAAGAACAATGGTTCAAGGTGTTTTCTTCAATATTTCTCCATTCTCAGTACAGAGCAGTTGATAGAATTTAAGATTCAAATGATGAAGGGATCATTTTTTAAACCCATTCCACTCTCTCAAACTCAACCTCAATAATTAAATGTACTTCTTTATATATCTGTATTTAAAGAGTTTTTTGATGTTCCATATTTAAGGGTAGGTAACAAGATACATTTCCAAACTTGTTACCATATGGAAAAAGTAAAGTTTGGGTTATTCCAAGTAAATGGAAGAAAACCAACATACTACATCTAAACACCTCTCATCACAAAGTATTTATTTCACAAAAAATAATCTCACAGTAAAAATGATACATGTATGAAAGTAAATAAAGATTTGCAACCACAGAAAAGACATGTACAGAGACCAATGTTCAGGTTGTATAGTTATAAAAAACTTCAGCCATAGTACTTTAACACTGATCAAACAAACATTAAAAGAAGGCAGGATAATTGCTGCCCTTTGGAGCCTATTTTGACTAAAGTACTTATTTTAAGAACACACACAGCATGAAGCAGTGCTCTGAGAGTTACTCTCCATTTCTACAGTTGTTTCTGCAAAGAGCATTTTGATCAACCACAAATTTTATTATCCCATTGCATAGTAAGAGAATCTAGGATTTGGTTAAAGTATTTTGAGGAAGAAAGATACCAAGAATAAGATTTCTGTTCATTTGAATATTTCCAATCAGCATTTAATTTATAAATATATTAATTTTTTAGTTGAAAGTCTTGCCCATTGATTTAGTTTAGTTTCTCTATAAGAATCTTGCATTTTGTATGTGTTCTTTTATTTTACAGTATTTTTAAAAAATTTAATTGTCAATGGATCTCTATTTTATTTATTTATATGTGGTGCTGAATCCAGTGCCTCAGACATGCTAAGGAAGTTCTCTACTTTCCTATTAAGTTATACACTGAGTTATAACCCCAACCCTTATCCTACAATTTTCTTTTCCTAACAGTTTTGGACCAGTAGTTAATTACAGCTAGGCCTTGGGGAAATGAAATTGGAATGGCCATCATTGTTCTACCTTCAATGAGTTCAGTGGTCCCAGGTGACTCTCAGCTTCTTTTGCAAACCTGTCCTGATCAAGAAACAGGTGGAGGGAAGCATTCTCAAAGGCCTCTTTTAGCTTCTAGCTCACACATTTCACTTTCAGTAATTGTCACTGCCCTGAACCAGCTTCTTTCATTTTAGTAAAGACTTAACCTATGAGTGAGTACCAGTAGTGTCTGTCTGTCTGTGGCTTTTGGAGCCAGTCCCATTACTTTGCAGTTACAGCTACTGGGGTTGTTGAATTTTTTCCCTAAAAACCCATGTCTCCCCACAAGAGACAGAAGCTTGATTCCAATTGAAAAACTAAATTTGAAACTAAACCTAATATTAGTTTCTGAAAATTCAAGTAATATGCTTTTATAAGCTTCACTTTTTAGCCTTTTCATAATCCCTGCAATTTAATGCCTGGTTTGAATCAGCTATTTAGTCACATTTCAACTTGGTTTCTGTTATTTTTAGTTAAAGATTACAGTTAACCTAATCTTCAATGGGTACTTCCTCGTTCATTTATGTATGTTGAAACTTTCCTGCTTCATATATAGGTTCGGGGCCACTGTAATGATGCCTCATGATTTTTTTTTGTTTCATAACAAAATGTTTTATCACTGTTCTAAGCTATACTACACAAAAGAATCTTGTGGTTGTATCTGCAGGTAGTTCCACAGTGATGTGATTCCTGAAGAATTTTTGCCAGGTTTTCTTCCAATGTTACTTTAAATTTAGTAAAATATAGAGCAGTTTATCATGTCTCAGTTTCACAAGCAATGCCTTCATTACCTACTTTGATGTTTGTATTATAGTACATTTTTTGATCCATCAAAAATTGTGGCTATCTTCACAAAAGTTCTACAAAATCACTTCTTTGTTGTTTGAGTTCACAAGTGAGCTTTCAAAATATTAGATTTTTAAATGTTAATTATGGTTGCAGGTATTTAGAGAAACCCAACTTCTATTGATATAGTAAATATATCAGGTGGGTGTGATTTTTCTATAGGAAGAATCAGGGCTAATCTTTTGAAATAATATGCTCAACTAGAAAGTATAGCAGTCTGGATGCTATGGACTAGTGAATATCCATTTCAGATTTTTGTAAGGCATGAATATCTAAGTGGCTTCAAAGTTTAAAAAATGCTTTTCAGAACATTTTCTTTTATTTTCTAACTATGGCTTATTTTACTCTTATAAAAATGTTACTTGGATATTACATTTACTTAATTTTAATCAAAAAGAGATTTTAAGGCAATTCTTATACAATTGAAATCTAAAAGAAAAAAAGTGATATAAATATGCTTTCATATTTTGCCTATTATACAAAATAATAAAATATTACTAGAGAGTTCTTTGGTACAAATTTTTGTCTTTCAAATATTTTCTCTTAATACTGAAAACATGTCTTCTACATAAAACTGAGTGCAAAGGAAGGCATAGCTTGTTATAAGGTGTATACAAGCACAATTCAGCATATGCAGAATTAAAAATAAAATGTTCACATCCTTATTAGCTCCACTGAAAACATTAAGAAAAGTTCTTCACTGGTAACAGTGTTCAATGCTAAAGAGCTAAGAGCATATAAAAAGAAAAACATTGAAATTTACTTAATGCAAAAATGGATTTTTATATATACTTGAATGTATAGAAACAGTTTTTAAAATGCCAACATAAATGTATACTATCCATGTTATGAAAAGTGCAAACCAAATGGACAGAGAGTTTCACAATGTCCTTCTTTTGATACAGGTAAACTAGCCCAGGGGAACAAACTTGATCAGTTAATGAGACTTTAATTTCAGCCAGACTTCATCAGAATTTCTGAGAGTTCAAAGAAAGCAGTTCTGGAGACACATCTCTGTCCAGATGTGATTGGCACTGACATGTGACTGTTAAGCAGTGTGGGGAACTGCAGGGGGCAAGAAATTTAAAATAATTATTACAAATCCCCTGGGGAAAATGAAGTTTCTTATATTTCCAAACAGACCACAGTAGTTTGGTTCTCTAATCACCCCTGTGATGGATCAATCTCCAATCCATTTTATAGAATGATTTACAGATGACAATTGCAAATGACCTAGAGCAAAGAAGAATAAAGCCCATAAAATGTACTTAATTGTTCAATATGACAGGCTACTAGAAAAAAGTACATAATTTAGATGATACTAAAGCATTTTCAAAATACTGTTTTTAATAGGTTCTAGGCCATCGAGGAATGCTGATGTGCTTTAAATATTGAGGGGAAAAAAACTAAATCTGATTCTATAAATAGGTAATTTCTAATACTATATTTTGGAATTTGTCATCAGATTTCCAGAGTACTACTAAGATGTTTCTCAGTAAACTAAAAATGATGATTGTTTATCTTGAAGTATTTAGAAGAAGTATGTCTTTTAACGTTGAAAATGTATTAAAAATTTTTTTTGGCTCTACTTAGTTATGACAGCAGAATGCATTTAATTTCTTTGTGCATAGTTTATTTTTTGTTTTAGTTGTTTTTTTGTTTATTTGTTTATATATGGTGTTGTGAATAGAATCCAGTGCACCACACATGCTATTCAAACCCTCTACAACTGAGCTCTAATCTTAGCTCCTGAAAAAATATTTTCATTGATAAATAATATCAAACT
This sequence comes from Sciurus carolinensis, assembly GCF_902686445.1. Lineage (NCBI taxonomy): Eukaryota > Metazoa > Chordata > Mammalia > Rodentia > Sciuridae > Sciurus > Sciurus carolinensis. Next base: position 787,694 of record NW_025920125.1, on the reverse strand, counting down.
TATTAGAAAGATGACTCTTAAGAAAAAAAAAACTAAGTGTACAGTTAATTTCTATACTGGTAGCAACTAAGATTATAAATACCAGGATAAAAAGGTATACATTTTACTGACAAGTGTCAGGTCTGAAGCAAATCCATCATCTGTTCTCCCAACTGAACAAGTTGAAGTAAAGGCCTCCTGTTAATATCTGACTGTCTGAACCTAGATGTTTTATTGCCTAGGATCATATATGTCAAAATGATTCCCTATACTGTCTTGTAGCTTAATTCCTATTTAGTCCAGAGTAAGTTTAAATATTAAGCTTCAGTACTAAATATCAAATTATAAAGCCTGTCACCTGTTAGAAGTACAATAAATATCTGTAGAACAAGTAAATAGATTTTTGCACTTTTTAGACTTTCAGTAAATTATTTACATTTGTGTTTTCTTGCTTTAAAATTTTATTTTTTCTAAAATATTATCTACTTCAACTATGTTTTCAAATTCTTCACTGATAATTTATAGTCTTTTATTTATGCTCTTAACCAATATACCCATTGACGTGGAGCGAACAATGGAGGAGAGCAGGCCTTAAATTTTCATTGTTAGGGGTTTTTTAATATTATGTTTGGAGTTTTGTCCATCTTGTTGATATTTTCAATAGTGTCCCTTCCTGGGGCTAGGTTTGCAGTTCAAAGGTGGAATGCTTGCCTAGCATGTGTGAGGCACTGGGTTTGATTTTCAGCACTACAAAAAAAAAAAGAAAAGAAAAAATAAAGGTCCATCAATATCTAAAAATTATTTTAAAAAATAAATCCCCTTTGGTTTTATTAGTCTTGTCTGTTGTTTTAAAGAGATCACTTACTTCTGCCCCTAACTTTTTTATTTCTGTACCCTCAGTTATCACAGTTCTCAGTTACCTGTACTTTACTGGCATGTTTCTTAGTCCTTTTTATGGACTCTTTACTACAATCCCCCATTTTCCTAAACACAATGAGTATTTAATAGAAATGGGAGTAATAAAAGTACAAATTATATTGAATATAAGACATCCAACAGATGGTCCAGTAAGTAGTTAATGTTCGGGACATGTCTGGTAGAAGTCCAAAGCAAAGCTGGAGACCAGAGCTCCAGGTCAGACCACATTTTTTATTCCCTCTTTTATTTTGGACTTTATTCCCTCTCATTTCCTGTCCTTCAGCATCTAATCTATAGAGTATGAATTATCAAATCAACTCTGTGACAGAAGGGAGGAGGATCACAGTCCTTTTTATGTTGCAGTATAGGCCAGACTTCTGTCCCTGGCCAATTTTCTCCATAGCCATACTGACAACATTTCCATTTTCAGCATCCCCAGTCAGTGAAGTGCTTCCTTTCCAAGAGAGCTGCTCTTTTCTGGTGCTCTAAGTCAGTGAGAGTAGTGGTTGGGATTGAAACTAAATTTTAATCAGGCTCTAACACTTACTAGTTTGTGATCTTGGGTAAACTGGGCAATATATCTGTGCCTTAGTTTCCTCAACTTTAAAATAGCACTACTGGTAGAAATAAATAAAAAATCTTGATGAGCGGCCCAGAATGGCACAAATGAAGTCTTCAATTCTCATAAGCTATTGTTAATAAAATATTGCCAGTCTCATAGTCAGTCAGTTTGCCTCTTCCTCATTTTTACTACTTGCTTATTCCTCAAACTAACCTCAAGTTCTTCTCAATCTTGCCTCTGAAATGTCTTCAAAGTTGTTTCCTATGTCACTCTCCCTTCAGTATTTGAAGTAGTGTAGTAATTTTCTCCCATCTTCCTGTACCTTCCACTTTCTATTGAATTCTTCCTTCACCTGGATATCACTCTTGAAGATATAACAATATATTAAGGTGGAACACTTCAAGACCCATACCTCCTTTTCAGAATTTATCTATCACCAGATCTCTTCCTGAATATGCTTTCCCTATCCAAACTAGGCAAATTTACTAAGTTCTAAAATTTGCTTTGCTCTCTATAAAAATTCTGTCCCTTCTTTCAGCTCAACTCAGGCAGCACTTCTTCCTCAGACTCTGTCCAGTCCCTGTGTATAAAGAACCACTTAGTCCCTGCTCACTTTGTTTACTCTCCTGTCAATTCATGTGTTGTATATCTGTAACATTCCCTGCTTCAGAGCATTGCAGATATTTACTGGCTTAGAACTGTCAAACTAAAAATTTCAGCACAGTCTCAAATGCAAATATAAACTAGTTCCTTCAGCTTTCAATATTTATCTGTACCTATGGGTGCATTTCAAATTTGATAAAAATCTATTTAAAAAGTTGGAATGGAGCAGACATGTAAGCTCAAAATGCCAAATTATCCAATTGAAAAAGACATTTCACTTTATTTGTAAATCTGGATCCCTAACATTCAACACTTAGCACAGAGTCTTTGGCATCCATATCTTTATAATACATATCTCAGTTAAAAGCCTACCTCTTCCAAAAAGCCTAGTGCCTTTTCTCCTTATTTGGAATTCTTTAATATCTTCCATAGCCTGCTACAATAATTATAGATGAATGAACAATTAATGTACATGAATGGTCTTGTGCAGAAATTCCTCAGCTCTGTCAGTTGTCACACTCAGGTTTCCAGTTTACCATTACAAAGATCACAATAGGAAAACTACCAGCATCACTTAAAATTTGTTGTAGACCAAGTCTATTTTGTTTCCTTTGCCAGTACATTAATAGCATATGTAGAAGAGGTTTGTTATTTTGAAGGTAGATTACTTTTATACATTTAGTGGGGACATAATCATAATTGGAATAGTGAATATCCATCAATCGTGACATCTCATTTCAGAAAATCTTCCTCATATTCTATTTTTTATCATTTTAAAAAATTGCTCTGTTCAACTATTCTTTTAATTGGAAGAATAATATTTTAAATGGTACAAAAGTGTTTTCCCTTAGTTCCATGATCAAAACAAAAAAAGAGGGACCAAGGTCATATAACCCATCAGTTTTCCAGACTGGGTTTTATTTTTTGTGGGGGGGCTGCCTTTTGAATGTCACCAAGAGAAAAACAGGACTATTTGGTAAAACTATAATTTAAACTCTCAAGCAAGTAGTATTTAAATGCAGTAATAAAGCCAGGTACATTGAAACAGGGCTAAAATTCTAGTAACTCAGAACTGCAACCAGAGGATCACAAGTTCAAGGCCAGCCTCAGCAACTTAATGAGACCCTGTCTCAAAACAAAAAAGTTGAGGATACATCTCAGTGGTAGATCACCCCTCACCAAACACAGTGCAATTTATTCTGCAGATTTCTAAATGTAAACTAGTAACAACTGGCCTTCAGAGATTAACAAAGTATCACCCCTGAAACAAGGACATTATTAGGCACTCGCATGAAATGTTTATGTCAGACCCTATCAAAGGCCTAAAGAACTCAACAATCTTTATTTTAATATAATATCTAGGTTACTGGATCCTAACTTTCAGAACCCCTGGGTGCATACTTCCTAACTCCTACAGATCCTGATAATGTGTAGAACAACCATGGACATGAATAATGCTTATTGTGGGACTACTGGATGAGAAACTTAGTATAATTCCAGTCATTCCCCAAACTTTTTCTAGGATATCACTGAGCCATATTTCAATTGTGGGCAAAATTCCCAATTAGGAGGGAAAGGAGAGGACATTGATTGTTTACAAATATTGCTGAATTCCACAGAGGCTGTGGGCTCTGCCCCCAGGAACTCACTGTAATGACATAAGTCCTTTCTGCTCTTCTGAGTCCCAGAGTTTTGCTGTTCTAACCTTGAGCCTTTAAGACAATGAGGCCTTTTATCACCAGTTTCCAATAAAACCCTAAATCTTAATGTGTACATCATACTTCTGGCACAGAGATTGTACTTGGTATGTACAATTTTAACAAAAGATTAGGATGCTCATGCTAAAGCTTTTTTAAAGTACTAGATTTGCTCATTGCTAATTTTACTTAAAATTACTAGTTTTGCCTTTCTAAGTTAAAGTGGTTAAAAATCAATGTTTTGCTGTGTGTGATTAAAGGTTGAATTCATGTGAATATGAACAAGAGCCAGGGGAAAGAGAGAAACCCAATTTCTCCTGGGACATAGTCACATCATGATAGCCTACCCAAATTCCAGTAGTAAGCTAGAGAAGTGAAATAGCAATTAGAATCTCTTTAGCTTACCATTTTCCAATAAGAAACTAAATCTCATTGTGTACTTAATACTTCTGGCACAGAGACAGTACTTGGAATGTATAATGTTGACAAGCAAACTGACCAACACAAAAGGTAAACACTTGATTTTTTTAACCCTTACCTTTTATTGACATCTCTTTATGAATTCTTTGGCATATTTTCATTTAGATAGTCATTGATAATTACTGACATCATCTGTAATACAGTCAACAAGCTAGATCCTGGGAGACACCTTGGGGAACAGGATACAGTTCCAGTGTTGAAGGTCCCACTGTCTACTGAAATTTGCAAGATAAACAGGCTAAATGCTAAGTGCTAAATGGCATGGGAGCCAAAGAACTGCCATCAGTTTGAAATGAACCACACTGGGGACACAGGTGCAGGGTGGATGAAAAACTCTAGAGTTCCATAGGAGGAATTTGCACTCTGTCTAACCCTTCTTCATTCCTGTCCCTAGGATCTGTCCTGCCTATACTCACATATCAAAACAATAATAATGTGGATGGATCAGTAACAATGTTTTGGCAACAAAGAAAATAATTACCAATATCCACATGATAAAAAGTGATACTACTGCAATATATTCTAGCATGTAAGTGAATAATAATGCTCTCCTAATCCAAAGAGTTTGGCAAGATAAAGCAACTAAGTATTCATTTCTTAAATTTATTTTTTATTTTTATAGACAGCATTTTAATTCACTGTACAGAAATGATGTACAAATTTTCATTTCTATGATTGTACACAATGCAGAGTCATAACATTAATGTAATCATACATGTACAGAAAGAGTACCATCTTTCACAGCACTGCCCCTCCACCCTCTCATTTTCCTCTATGTAATCTAATGTTCCTCCATTCTTCTCTCCCCCTCACCCCTATTATGTATCATCATCCACTTATTAGAAAAAAACATTCAGCCTTTGTTTTTTGGGGATTGGCTTATATTACTTAGCATGATATTCTCCAATTCCATCCTTTTATCTGCAAATGCCATAATATTATTCTTTATGGCTGAATAATATTCCATAATGTATATATACCACAGTATCTTTATCCATTCATCTGTTTAAGGACATATAGGTTGGTTCTACAATCTAGCTATTGTGAAGTGAGCTGCTATAAACATTGATTTGACTGCATTACTGTAGGATGCTAATGTGAAGTCCTTTGGGTATAAACTGAGGTGTAGGAGAACTGGGTCAAAAGATGGGTTCACTCTAAGTTTTATGAGGAATTTCTATACTTCTTTCCAGAGGGGCTGCAATAATTTGCAACTCCATAAGCAACATATGAGTGTACTTTTCCCCCACATCCATGACAACATCTATAATTGTTTGTGTCCTTGAAAATAGTCATTCTAATTGGAGTAAGATGAAATCTTACAGTTGTTTTAATTTGCATTTCTCTAATTACTAGAGATGTTGGACACTTTTTTTCTGTATTTGTCAGTCTCCTGTATCTCTTCTTCTGTAAAGATTCTGTCCAGTTCCTTGACCCATTTATTGATTTGTGTAAAGTATTGTAAGTTCTTTATAAATTTTGAAGATTATAGGTCTATCTGAAGTGCATATGGAAAAGATTTTCTTTCTTTCTGTAGTTTTTCTTTTCACATTATTTATTGTATCCTTTGCTGAGAACAAGATTTTTAGTTTGAATCCATCACATTTATTGATTCTTTCTTTGATTTCTTGTTCTTTGGGAGTCATGTTAAGAAAGTCTGATCTTAAGACAGCATGATGAAGATTTGGGCCTACTTCTTCTATTAGGTGCAGGGTTGCTGGTCTAATTCCTAAGCCTTTGACCCATTTGAGTTGAGATTTGTGCAGGGTGAGAGAGGTTTAATTTCATTTTACTGCATATGGATTTCCAGTTTTCCCAGCACCATCTATTGAACAGGATATTTTTTATCCATTGTATGTTATTGGTCCCTTGTATAGTATGTGGTAACTGTATTTTTGTGGGTTTGTGTCTGTGTTTTCTATAGCATTGGTCTGCCTGTTTATTTTGATGCCAATACCATTGCCATTTTTGTTATTATTGCTCTGTATTATAGTTTAAGATCTGGTATTGTGATACCTCCTACTTCACTTTGTGCTCAGGATTGTTTTAGTTATTTTGGATTGTTTATGCTTCCAGATAAATTTCATGATTGCTTTCTCTAATTCTATGAGGAATATCACTGGGACTTTAATTGGAATTGCATTGAATCCACTTAGAGCCTTTGGTAGTATGACCATTTGACAATATTAATTCTGCCTATCCAAGAACATAGGATATCTTTCCATCTCCTAAGGATTTCATTAATTTCTCTTTTTAGTGTTCTGTAGGTTTCAGTGTTGCAGTCTTTCACCTCTTCTGTTAGATTGATTCCCAAGTATTTTTTATTTTTGAGGTTATTGTGAAAGGAGTGGTTTTCCTAATTTCTCTTTCAGAGGATACATCACTTATGAATGGAAATGCATTAGAATTATGTGTATTGATTTTATATCCTTCTACTTTTCTGAATTCATTTATTAGGTTTAGAAGTTTCGGGTGGAAATTTTCGGATCCTATAAATAAATAAGTTTAAGGGAGTAAAAAAAGACAGCATCCTTAACTTGAGTTTTAGGTCCCCCCTTAATCTGATTTTGGATAATCCCTAGCTTACCTTTGTGAGCATTGCTTTGCTTGATGTATCCTGATCTCATCTAACATAAACATAGGGCCACAGAATTCCAAACTACCTGTCTTTCAAAACTCATCCCATAACTTCCCTGACCACCCAGTCACTAGTTCCTTGGGCTACAGTCTATCTTAAAGAGTGACTGGATCCACTTCCATGGTTCTAACTGTACCTCACATGTCGATGACTCCCTAACTCTTCTTCAGCCCCAAACACTCCTCTCCAGCTACAGCTGGACACTTTCATCCAAATGTCCTACAGTCTTCTCAAACTCAACATGATCCCAAATGATTTCTTAACTCTTTACCCATGAGTTTACTTTGTCCCTTACCTTCTTCATACTCAACTTCTGGCTTTCACCCAACCCCAAGTTAGTCCCCATTTCTCATTGATGGCATTCCCTGTGTCCCTCAGATTCAACTTCTCTGACCCTGTCCCACATCCTCACTGTCTTTCACCTGGAATGTTATGATAGCACCCTAACTGGATCCAGCCTCTTCCTTCCCAATCCTTGCCTTCAGGGTGATTTCAAAAACAGTGTAGACTTGTGCCCCTTGGACACTGTGTGTGTGTGTGTGTGTGTGTGTGTGTGTTTGTAAGATAAGAAAAATAAGGAGGCTCAATGTAGAGACACTATCATCTAGGAGTTGTGTGAATATCCAGGAGTTTAAGACACATTTCTTTCATTAAAATCTCACAATCTAGCAAATATTGAAAAAGTATGTAAAATATAATTTTAAATATTAAAATATTGTACAGAAAGTAAAATAATATAATTGAAATGAAAAACTGTACAGTGGCTCCTCAAAAAGTTAAAAAGAGAATTACTGTGTGATCCAGCAATTTCACCCCCAGATCTAGACCCATAAGTGAAAGCTCAATCCTGAACAGATATTTGTATGCTCGCATTCATAGTAGCATTGTTTACAGAAGTTAAAATACAGAAACAACTCCAATGCCCTTTGATAGATGAATCGATAAACAGTGGCATGTATGTAAATGCCTGAAAAGAAGTTTCATGACACAATCTGCAACATGGATGAACCCTGAAGTCATTATACTGAGGAAAACAATTGAAATAAATCAGTTATAAAAATACTGTCTAATTCCATTTCTATGAGGTACTCAGTAAATTTCAGAGACAAAAAGAATGGTAATTTTCAGGGACTGCAGAAAGGGGTGGAATAGGAAGTTGTCTAATGGGTACAGAGTTTCAGTTTTGCCAGAAAGATAAAAGTTCTGAAGAGATAAGTGGACAATGATATGAATTTATTTAAGTTCTGAAAACTACACTTAAACTCATTAAAATGGAAAATTTCATGCTGTACACATATTCTTGGAATTTTAGAAAGAGAAAATTAGGTTACACAAAACAAGATTTTATAAAAATGCTCAAGCCAATGATAGTAGTATATGAATTAGCACATAAATACAGAAAATAAATGCAACCACCAGAGGAAGGAATTGCACCCAGAAGCTAGGTTGTATTCAGGAGAGGATTTATGAAATCCTGTGTTTTGAAGGTTATGAGGCACAGGCTCCAGTTAGAGCAGCAGAGCAGGCAATTGGGATAGGTGAAATAATAGGAACACAAGAAGAAAAGATAAAAAAAAACCAGATTTTTCTGAAGTACACTAAATATGTCATTTAGCTAAAAGGGGATATTTGCATTGAGAAATAGTTTGAAATTGTTGAAAAAAGTATTTACGGACATTTTATGGAAATTTCTAAGTTCTGGATTAAGAAATGCACTTTACAGCTTAATGAGTGCACTGGCCTCAGAGTTATTTACATAGGGGAATATCAAGATCAATGTGATGTGTGAGAAAGATGGTTACATTATTTTGATTATTGTTTTAAGAACAACTTCAAACTGGTAGATTTTGATGAATATTAAATAATAATGAAATAATTTTGCTTTCAAATACTGCATCAATCAATACTTTTCTGAGTTTTTTCATGTATTATTTAATTTGGCCTTAACATTATGTACAGAACATTAAAGTAGTTATTTTTAAATATGCCCATTTAATTAAATATGGAATCTAAGGCACAGGCCAGTGCTTTGGATGATGAAATTGATATTTAAACATAGATAATCTTGATACCATGCCAGAACTCTTATTCACTGCTTATGCTGTGGCTCTTTAAAATAACAACTCTTTTAAGATCACTATTAGTATGCCCTATGTTATCAGCTACATGATTTCAAAATTATAAATGTAGTAATTTTGTATCTGTATGTATTTAGCACTTGTCAATCTGTGTTGAGTACTCTGCAGAACCAAGAAGCACATCAGGTGGCTGATACCATAGTGTGACAACATCACTTGAGTAGGTCTTGTGGAAACTGACATGGATCTGGCTAGTCCTTAATAGGGAAAAGAAAACAAAGAATTAAATATACCTAAATCCATTAGGAATATAGAGAATTTCTTTTTATTTATTTTTAGTTCCTATCCTCATGATGACTTCATTCACAGGAATACTGAGATGGCTACTCCATGACTTCTTGAAGCTTCAACAAAATTGGTTTTATGAATTCTGTTTAGTACATATGGTCTTGGACCAGCATTTTATTATATAATTAAACTAAATACAATAATTCTGAGACCACAAGTTTTACTTACTTTTTTGTGCTGAGTATACCTGGTATAAGGTATAGATGTTTAGTTTATCTTAATCAAATCTAGAGATGTTTTCCTTTTGTCCATAAGTCATAGTGCCAAAATTATTTTCTAGCTGAAATTAAATTAGTCCAAAGTAGGTCAGTGACACTGAGATACACAGTTTTACTTGCCAGAGTTATAAGCTTTTATTACCTTTAACCTAATTCTAACATTTACTTGCTATACCATTTTTTATTTAAGTATCCTGAAGTCATAAATATCCAGTTCTGTTTTACTGACAATTTCCTTGCAGAAAATCATTCAGAAAATGTTTCCATGGAATGGAAATTACAATATATTCTGTACTCTTCTTGTTACATGGATAAGTTTAGACTAAGAGAGACCTCATTGCTTTTGAGTATTACTAATCATGGTAAATGATGCAAAACTTTTGCCATTGCTTTGTCAATTTAAAATGGCATACACTAATTATCTAGAAATGAAGACTAGAGTTCCCAATATTATGTGTCATTTGTAATAGAGTTATCATCTCTAAGCATCTAAATCCTCATCACATGAAAAAGGAGCAATTTTGAAAGATAGATTAAGAAAATAAATTTATTTTTGCCATATATTTTATTTCAAACAGAATTTTTAAGGCTGAGATTACTCTTACATACAACTTTATATGACACATAACTTTATATATCTGATTAAAATGTGAAAAATATCAAAAACTTAAATCAATACTTTATTACATTGGATAAAAATTGCATAAACAATACCAGAAAGTTAAATCATGGCTAACGGTAACTGGAACAATGCTGACACCATTTTATTTATTATCAATTTTACTATTAATCTCCCAAATTTGAGAAATAAGTACAACAAATTGTTTTCTATAATTTTTGGTAATTAATACAATGGAAAAAAACTTTGTGACTTATCGCTCAGGTGCTAAGTCTGAGTTATTAAGGAGGTAAAGGATAGAGCTATAAATTTGCTTATCCTATAGCATTGTAAGCTGCCAGTGGTAGTTCCCCCAATACTTTACTCTCATGCTTCTGACAATATCATGAACTAGCATGCTTGTCCAAATACGTTCCTGGTCTACAATCAGCATTTTGGTATTGGTATGAAATGAAATAAGCATTCTCTCAAACTCAACTAAATGTCACGTGACTCTACACAAGCCAATTTTATCATTAATGACAATGATTATATTGTAATTTCTAGACCTCTGATATTCATTGGTCATGAAAGAAGGGTAGAATTTTCAGAAAGATCAAGAACAACTTACAGTATAAAGACTCAAACTGAATTGATCCTCACTTACTTGAAGTCCCAAGTGTATTTACTATGCAATAAAATAAATAAATAACAAAAGCAACAAAGTTGATTGTATTACCTCATGGAAATATCAGAATTTCTTTTCTCTCTCTTTTGATTCTTTCTTTTCTTTTTCTTTTTTTTTTTTTGGTACTGGAGATTTAACCCAGAACCACTTTGCATCTGATCTATTAGTTTGAGTCAGGGTCTTGCTAAATTGTTTAAGGGCTTCACTAACTTGCTGAGGCTGTTCTTGAATTTGCAATCATTCTGTCTCTGTCTCCCAAAACACTGTGACTGCAGGCATGCATCAATGCACCTGGTAGTAATCAGAATTTCTTACTGACCTGTGAGAGGATAAAATTTTCTTTGCTTTTTTTCAAAAAGTTAGAAAGGCAAATTTTAAAGCACTCAGAATATTCCCAAATAAAAGTGGATGTTTGATGTTCCTTTTGCATTTCAAATACTTATAAATGTTTCTCTGTCACAGTCATTCATTTTGCGATTATGTCAAAGAGAGTAAATGCAGTTTGACAAAGAGAGAAGGAGTGGTTGGGACAATTAAAAGGGAAGTTACAACTTAAACTATTTTAAAATGACTATAATCTATGGAAGCATATGTAAATATCTTGTCATTTTTTGTTTAAACATGGTTGGCCCACTAATTTCCTTTTTAAGGAAGGAAATACAAATAGGAATTTATCCTTCAAACAAATAACAAAATACTAAGTGAGTATTTTGTGGTCATTCAGACTTAGATATTTGACAAATATCTAATTCCCAAAGACAAACTTACCATTTAAAAAGTAAATTTAATCCATTAATGAGTAACAACCTGAAATACTCAAACTTATAAAAATTTAGTGAAATTTTCCAAAAATGAAACTATTGTAATAATTTGTGAAAAATTAAAAATGCAATTAAGGAAAACTGCATGGGTTTTTAAAAACTAAGTTCTTTCAAAGTATTCTGAGAGTAACCAAAATATCAAAGCTAATCTACAGTTTTTTCTCCTTATAGTAGAAACAATTTACTCAAAACAAAGAGAACATTTAATTTTGTTTTACTTTAAAGTCCCTTAAAATCTGATTGCCTAAAATGATATAAGTAAATAATTATCAATTAAATTACTAAGCACATAATAAATGCAGTCATGGTGGCAAGCATAGAAATGGCCTCCCTTTCAGAGGTGGATTTTAAATTCTGGGTCTTGGGACTCATTTTAAGTTCTTAAAAATTATTAAGGATTCCAAGTATTTTTATATAGATTACTGTTGATGTTGGAAATAAAATATGAGAAAATTAAAACATTTAGTTATGCATTAAAAACACCTCTCATGTTAGCATGAATATTATTCTTATGAAATTTTTTTTCCAAAATAATTAGGTATAGTCTTTTTTAATACATTAATAAACTGTTTAGAGTGTATTTTGTTAGAAGACAGCTGTATTCTGTATTTGCTTTGCTTTCTATTTGTTGTGATATGTTGCTTTACTCCATATCACAATATATCATAATATATATAGCTATATGAAGACAATTAAATCTCACTGATATAAAGTTGAAAAAGAGGAGAAACATTTTAGTAGTATTTTCTTATTACTGTAGATAGTATTCTTTGATACATTAGAATTAGATTAAGTTCTTTCTTCAAGCTTATATGGTAAGTTAAATTATATTCATAAACTATTTATACTTTTGTTAAAATTCACTGGTCTATCTTGCACTTTAAATGAATCTTTTACCATGCATGATTCTATAATATGAGGTGGTGATAACTGATAAAATATTTGTTCTTTAGTTATAGATTCAAATTTTATGCATTTATTCAAAATTTTAAAAAAACCTCTATTTGTTAATATCACAACTGGCCTCATCAGAAAAGTTTCTAAGTAGTGGGAATATATAAAGGCTTAAATCAGCAGATCAAAAAATTCAAAATCTAGTTTGTATTGTAAACCTGAATTTTAGCATTGGCAAGAAATACCTGCAGTTGATTTCCTTGAAGTGACAACATTAATTCATTAATTTCAAGAAAAGTCTGCCAAATATCTAAGTCTGAATAACCACAAGTTTTTCTGTTGGTCATTTTTTCTAGAAAAAAATGATGTTTCTTGAAAAACATGGGAGCACTAATAGAGCTTGTAGCCAAATAATCACCCAAAATATTTTCCTTGAGATAACTATAGTATTTCTGTGTGCAGTCCACGTGTTTTTATATAATTCCCATTTAATCATACATATACAAAACAAAAATACTAGTCATTTACTCAAGGATGGAAATTTAATAAAATTAATGCATTTTACTGCTTGGCAAAATATTTTAAGTGTAACTGATACTTTTTCTTTAAGAATGTGCAGTGGTGAAGAATACCATGTTATATTTTGGTGACACTGCCTGAACATATACCCAGAAAGAGCAGTTTTATTCTTATAACTTCTGGATCAACAGTGCAAATACTAACATAGGGGAAAAAGCAAATAACATTTAGTGCACTTCTGAAAATTTAATTTTACTTGTGAACACTTCCTGAAAGGGTATCAGAAACCTGGGTTCCATGGGCCACACCTGGGAACGGACACCTTTTAGTATTTGCTGCTAACAATCAATGTAAACCACTCACAAAATATTGTCATTATTGTTCAGTGGGCTCAGAGAAAATTTCCAAAATCATATGAAAGTGATAACACATTGTGACAATAGTTTTTCTTTTGTACCTAGTCACCTGGAGGAATTTATAAATATTTAATCATTCCATATGAAAATCTGCTAGCTTGAAATCCCCTTTTTCACTAATGAGATGGTTCTGTGGTTTCAAGTCTCGATGCAACACCATTCTTCTGTGGCCATAAGCTAACCTATGTAAAATTTGTTATGTAAACAACTACAAAAGAAAATAAGAAAAAATTACACTTACAGATATCAAGATATACTTTGGTATTAGCATAAGCTATGGAAAGTAGAAAAGCAACTGGCCTAGAACAGTAAAAGAGAAAAAAAATAAACTATATCATTTTAAGGACTATGCTTTTTCCATTTTGATTTGCTTTCTCAATCTTAGTTCATTGTTCAGTTTGAAGCATCTATCATTTGTGTCAACAGTGTCTATGAAAATAAATATAACAAAATTTTGTTTTCATAGTAATGATTCACTTATTAGGGAAAGAAGCTTAAACCACATCCTCTATACTACTAAAGCTTATAGTTTATTTATAAAATTCCACTATGTCAATGAAACACAGGTGCTTACTCACTTAAAAAAACAATCTGATCTGGGTCAGTCAGTTCCTTTAAATATGACATTGGACTTGGTGGCTTTATATAAAGTCTCAGGTATCAGAGAGAATGGGACTGCATACCCGAGCAAATTACCAGTTGTAAAAATAAATCAGTTTTTAAAACCTAACTTCTGGATACTTTAATTTTAGCAACACCTACTCAGTTTCTAAATCAGCTGTGATTCAAAAAGGGGTAATGCACTCTAGTGTTCTGCAAAAAGCAATTACTATAAGGCTAATGGTACAGGTATTCTGTGTATTGTGGTGAAAAGAGAGATGTGGAACACATCTTGATTTTCTGGGGTTACCAAAAAGAAAGTACTGAAGATTCAAGAAGTACCTTTGGTTTACTTGTAGATGAAAAATGACATCTGAATACCAAGAATAAGACATGGCAGCAGGTGATTAATGGCAGGAATGCCTCTGGAGGTGTTTTGGAGGGGATGTAGTAGGGATTGAACTCAGGAGCACTCTACATCAGAGCTATGCCCCCAACTCTTTTGCATTTTAATTGAGAAAGGGTCTCATTAAATTGTTCAGGCTGACCTCAAGTCTGAGATCTACCTACCTCAATTTTCCAAGTAGCTGTTTTTGAGCTTGCACCACCATGCCTGGTCTGAATAAATTGTAAGATGTGATGTCTTCAGACTGCACATATTTACTTATGTGTTTTGAAAACTCTAAAGGTACTACTATTATAGTATACTCCTTTGGGGTTTCAGTGGTGAACACAGCTACCTTTCAGTATATTCTGGTTAAATTTTACATTTGGAAAACATTAAATGTAATTTTAACAAACAATAAAATATTTTCCAACTATTTAGACCTGACTTAAAAGACATCTCAAACCTTTATCAAATTATGATAATTAAAGACTATTTATTTTCCAAATTAGTGCTAATATAAAAGCAGAAAAAACATTATTCTGAAAACAGATCTACAAATAGCCTTCATGATAACTTGCAAAGGAAAATATAAACTATGATGAAAACAATTCTCATGAAATATATATGGAAATGCTGTTAAAACCTTGTTTTAAAATTCTTATCAATGTGCTACCCATATGTTCGGACCTCTCTTTCAATAACGAACTTGCTTTTCTTTATATTTGCCAAATTCTCTATTAAAAAATGTAACTTTGAAATTACTAATTTACTATCTACAGAATTATAAAGGTCTCAAACACACAAGCTGGGACAGACTATTTTCAAAAGAGGTTTCTATAAACTGTTGAACTTTATACAAATAAAATCTTTGAAAATGTAAACTATGCCATAAATAACAACAAGTCTATCAGAATACAAGTATGTCAAGTGCTTTTATTTATCCAATAACTTTTGGTTTTCATCTGTATCTGATTATTATAGTAAGCTTCTTTAGCATAATTGGAATTCTAAATGTACTACAAAAACACAATTACCTTACTATTCCTTCTAACAATACAGATAGTTACTTCAAACAAAGAAATCACAATACTACATGTTTCTGAACATATTTTTAACACTCATTCATAATTCATAACCCTCTAAAGTCACTGTTATTATATAATTTAATACCATTTTAAATATATTAGGGAAGTTCACCATTTAAAGGTGGCCTTTTGCAAAATGTACCCATCATTTGGATTTTTTTCAGGAAAGTAAAATATATCTACAGATTTATTCTACTCATGTAGGACAATCAGTTACAATGTGAAATAAAATATCAAAAATATTTTAGAATACTTTAAAATGAAGTAGTTTTACAAAAATTTATGATCCCAGGAAAGCTGTAGTATAATAAACAGAAGTTGAGTAAATAAGCCAAACAGAAAATTCCAAAGATTGGTTGTGAGGTTAGTATATTTCACTGTGCAATCTAGGTCATTTTCTTTACATTTTAACATTACACAATAAACATTACTTTACATTGTGCATACTCATGATGTTCCCACATTCGTGTACTGTTTTAGGTCCTTACACTGAAAAAGCACAGCATTTTACTACTTGATAACACAGCTTTCAGAATGCATGACTGATTAACTTAATAGTAATTTTTTAAAGAAAATTGTTTGTCAAGAAAAGATACAGTGCACCACCTAATCTATTTAAATAAATAAAAACAATGGCCAATAAATAAAAAACAATGGCCCTGGGGCTGTTAAAAATCTAACTTTCTAATACTAAAGAAAAATAAAATACTGAGTATTTTTAAAATTCTTACCAGATACTGAAGGACCAGAGTCAAGGATTTTTCTCTGTGAACAATGTCATGTAAGGTTACTATGTTTGCATGTTTTAAATTTTTTAAGAGTGAAACTGTAAAACAGAAATTAAAGCCAATTGTTTAGTCTGTGGAAGGCCAAGTTTTATAAAAACTTGAAAGTAAGTTTAACATATAACCCAACTGTGCTAATATTCTCTTAAGTTAAAACAGCAATTTTCCAAAGGAATAAGTTGTAGAAATACTGAAGTATGAACTTTTACCATTTTTATGATCTTGAATTTGATACTGTAGTACCTAAAGTCATCTCTAATATTACAACTCACCATCTTCTGCTTTTTTTTCTTTAATGTTAACTTTTTGTGCCTCTGGGATTAAACTATATGCAGTTCAATGTGACTTTCCTCTGCTATGTTGCTAATCAGTACCCTCAAACACTTTTTATCTATTTATTTTTTTGTTTTGGTACCAGGGATTGAACCTGAGTCACATCCCTAGCCCCTCTGCTTTTTAATTTTTATTTTGAGGCAGGGTCTAGCTAAGTTGCTTAGGTCCTCACTAAGTTGCAGAGGCTGACTTTAAACCTTCCATCCTGCCTTGGCCTCATGAGCCACTGTGCTTGAAGGCATTTGCCACCATATCAGAATTGTACCAATTTTGAATAATTTACTTTTTAATAAAATGATGTAATGACATGCTCATACACAGTTCATTTATTTCTTATATTTAATATATGCAGCTAATTTACAGTTACCATGTTTACCATGTACCAATAAGTAAAATTTCCCTATCAGATATATATCTATATCAGTACTTTTAATGACTGTGTAGTATTTCACTGTACATTAAGAATATGAATTTCTTTCTACTGAATATCTTAGTTTTAGAAATAAATTTGAAAGTCTAATTATGTCTTCCAGTCACTTAATTTTCTCTATCTGCATTTATTTATTAAAATTACTCTTATACAGCATTGATTTTAAAGTAGTATAAATAAATATACCTTCTCTTATAACTGTACTGGTTGTGGCTTCTCTGTGTTCCAAATGCATCCCTTTTAATGCCACCAAATTCTCTGTCAGCTTACTTCTTCCTTTATAAACTGTTGCAGAAGTACCCTATAAAACATATTTTGGAAAAACAAGTCAAGGTATCATAAGAGGGTAACAATGAAGAACAATAAAGAGCCCTAACTGAATTTCTAATTTCTAAGCATGCTGAATTCCATCTTGCAAAGAAAACTCCACAATGTCCAGTATTAGATTTTCTTATGGCAAAATAACTTTCAGTTACATACACACAGCTTCCATCATTTTATAAGACCAAAAAAGTATCTCAAAAGTATACAACAGGAATTTAATACACTTTTTGTGCTTTATTTTAAATTAAGGTTTGGATCAATAGTATTATAATCAAAGGTGCCTTCCCTGTAATGCTATATGAAGACTGAATGACACTGAGCATATTAAATGAAATAATAATTATATTTGTTAAATCAAAAATATGTTTTATCCAGGTTTCCAAACTTTTCAAAATCTTTGCACATTAATTCTTTAAGAAAGAAAAGAAGCTTCCCTATCAACTGTCAATTATTTTCTTCCTGTTTATTACTTATTACTTCTTTTTTATGTCTTACTGTTTATTTATTACTTTTTACTTATTATTTTCTTACACTTTATAACTATGGAAGATAGAATGTTTCTAAATTAGTAGCATTACAGGTAGTGAAAATTTCAAGGAAAAAAAAAACACATTTTAAGAATTTCTTACCCTTCAATGAAATATTTTTATTTCTAAATTTATTTAGAAATTTTAACTATGCAATTTCCCATGATATCACAGACAGGAGACTGCTAGGAGGCTAAACAAACAGATGCATTTTTTGTTACCAAGAAAGCAAAATATTTTGTGTGTCAATAAAAGATTTTAAGCCTATTAAAATACTCATTTTCTTTCATACTGATAGGATACCTTCAAGAATTGAAAGTTTTATTACTTCTAATTTTGTTACCTTTTCAGATCAAGGTATAAATTTTTAGACAATCATGTTCACAATTTTGTATGGTTAACAAAACCATACAGTTAGATGATGAACAAGAAAGTCTTACATTTTTAAAATAAGAATTTACATACCTTTCAAAATTTTTTCCAATTTTATGTAGGTTTCCATTTTCCCAAGCCCAATTTCTGACTGCAAGTAAAAAATATAATAAATTGATTATTTATTCTAAAATTTCAGCTCTTCCTCAACTTCCACACTCTCCACTTCTACAGTGTTTAAGAATAGAAACAGTTGATTACAGTCAAATTATTGAACATCTATTAAGTTTCAAAAGCTTCAGTATTTATAATTGAACCTAACTTATATTTATATTGGATAATGATCTGTAGTGAATGCCTTGTTTTACTTTAAGACACCACATTTTAAACTAGCACAGACATAGATTTTGATACTAAAGAATCTTATAAAAATTACTATTTGATTTTTCTATTAAATAAATCACAAAATAATTTCCTGACCAATCTTTGAATTTCTATGGAAACTTGAAACCAACTAGATGCTATTTGTTTCAGGTTCTCCAATCAAAATACAATTAAAAAGAAAACCAACTTACATTCTACTACAGATCAAGTAACATGCAAACACAAAACCAGTAAAGTCTCATTTTTCCCTCCTTAAAGCTTTAAAAGTGATTTCCCAAACCATTTCTTTTAACCTTAAACTCACTGATTATTTTGTATATAATCAATAAATGGGGAAGGAGGAATATATCAAAATATGTCACAGAGAAAGAGATCCAAGATGGTGGTCTAGAGGGTGACTGCACCTCCTGTCACTCCAGAACTCAGGATTCAAGAAGGGGAGGTTTGAGACACTCCAACCAACATAGAGCTGCGGGGTGTGTCTCTCCCACCACGTGAAACTCAGCCTGGGAGGCAGGCCCGGACAGTGGGCAGCTTCTCAGGGCAGGGCAGAACAGAGAGAGACTTCCCAAGCAGCCCGGCTCCTTCTGGCAGCAGGAGCGATCCACAGCCAGCTTCTTGGAGCAGGCCCTCCCAGTGAGAGATTTTCTGCACCGAGCCAATCCCAACCCATGAACCCAGTGGCAGGCCCTGGCATGCAGACAGCTTCTCGGACAAAGGCAGGGCAGTAAGAGGCTTTCCGTGAGCAGCTCAGCTCCCTCAGGTGGGGGCAGGCCCTGCCTATAGCTATCTTGTAGGAGAAGGCATGCCCAGTGAGAGGATTTCCACACAGAACCAGCCCCCAGCCGTGGACCCAGTAGCGGTCTAGGGGCAGCTTCTTTGGTAGCACTGCATTATCAAGTTCCTCCAAGACATCAGGCTACTGAAGGCTGGGAGGTGATAAACTGGAAATCTGCAGGCACACTATAAACCAATAGAGGAAATCTGCAATATCTCAGAATC
This sequence comes from Sciurus carolinensis, assembly GCF_902686445.1. Classification (NCBI taxonomy): domain Eukaryota; kingdom Metazoa; phylum Chordata; class Mammalia; order Rodentia; family Sciuridae; genus Sciurus; species Sciurus carolinensis. The sequence goes on along the minus strand of NW_025920125.1, from coordinate 768,007 downwards.
CCACTGAACTCTGACCAATATGAGAAAGCAAGGGAAGAAATGTCCCGAACAAATCTAGATACTATATCAATAAAAACCAATGACAGCACAGAAGAAGAAATGTCAGAAAGGGAGCTCAGAATGAACATAATTAAAACAATCAGGGAAGCAAGAGAGGAGATGAAAGAGCAAATGCATGCAGTAAAGGAAGAGATAAAAGAGCAAATGCAAGCATAAATGATCCCACCAATCAACAGTTAAAAGAGCAAATATGGGAAGCAAAAGATCATTTAAATAAAGAGGTAGAGATACTGAAAAAAACAGAAATCCTTGAAATGAAGGAAACAATAAACCAAGTTAAAAACTCCATAGAAAGCATAACCAATAAGATAGAACACCTGTTGTTGGCGAGGATGTGGTGAAAAAGGAACACTCATACATTGCTGGTGGGGTTGCAAATTAGTGCACCACTCTGGAAAGCAGTGTGGAGATTCCTCAGAAAGCTTTGAATGGAAACACCATTTGACCCAGCTATCCCACTCCTTGGCCTATACCCAAAGGATTTAAAATCAGGATACTACAGAGATACAGCCACATCAATGTTCATTGCTGCTCAATTCACCATAACCAGATTGTGGAACCAACCTAGATGCCCATCAATTGATGAATGGATAAAGAAACTGTGGCATACATATACAATGGAATATTACTCCGCAATGAAGAATGATAAAATTTTGGCATTTGCAGGTAAATGGATGAAATTGGAGAATATCATGCTAAGTGAGATAAGCCAATCTCAAAAAACTAAAGGACAAATGGTCTCGCTGATAAGTGGATGAGGACATATAATGGAGGGTGGGAGGTGTTAGCATTAGTTTTAGGGTTAGGTTTAGGGTTAGGGATAAGGAGAACGGTAAGAATGAAGAAAAGAAGGACTGTATACAGGGAAAAGAGGGGTGGGAGGGGTGGGGGGAAAGGTAAAAAAATAATCAAACATCATTGTCCTATGTAAACATGTGATTACACAAATGGTATGCCTTGATCTATGTACAAATAGAGAAACAACATGTATCCCATTTGTATACAATAAAAAAAAGAACACCTGGAAGACAACCTCAGACAATAAAGAAAAAGTATTTCATCTCGAAAGCAAAGTTGACCAAGATGTTAAGAAATCATGAACAGAATCTCCAAGAACTATGGGATATCATGAAAAAGCCAAATTTAAGAATTACTGGGATTGAGGAAGCCTTAGAAAAACAAACCAAAGGAATGAACAATCTATTCAATGAAATGATATCAGAAAATTTCCCAAATCTGAAGAATGATATGGAAAACCAGGTACAAGAGGCTTATAGGACACCAAATATACAAAATTACAACAGACCCACACCAAGGCACATTATTATAAAAATATCTAACATACAAAATAAAGACAGAAATTTAAAAGCTGTGAGAGAAAAGAATCAAATTACATTCAGGGGGAAACAAATAAGAATATCAGGAGATATTTTAATCCAGACCCTAAAAGCTAGAAGGGCCTGGAACAACATTTACCAAGCCCTGAAAGAAAACAGATGCCAACCAAGAATCTTATACCCAGCAAAACTTACTTTCAGATTTGAAAATAAAATAAAATCCTTCCATGATAAACAAAAGCTAAAATAATTTACAAAAAGAAAGCCAGGATTACAGGAACATTCTAGGCAAAATATTCCATTAGGAAGAGATGAAACACAATGATGCAAATCACAAAAGGGAGAAACTAGCCTAAAGGAATAGTTAAATAAAGGATAAAACAAATCATGTCAAAAAACAAAAATGAGTCAAATGACTGTGAATACAAACCATATCACAATAATAACACTGAATGTTAATGGCCTGAACTAATCAATCAAAAGACATAGACTGGCAGTTTCAATTAAAAATAAAAATCCAACAATATGCTGCCTGCAAGAGACTCATCTCATAGAAAGAGATACCCACAGACTAAAGGTAAAAGGATGGGGAAAAATATACTATGCACACGGACACAGCAAAAAAAGCTGGAGTATCCATCCTCATTTCAGATAATGTGGACTTCAAACAAAACTAGAGAAGGGATAAAGAAGAACATTATATACAGCTTAAGGGAAGCATAAATCAGCAAGACATAATAATCATAAATATCTACAGCCTGAACATTGGCTAATCCATGTACATCAAACAAATCATTTTTAATACCGGAAATCAAATAGAGCACAACACAATATTACTAGGTGATTTAAACACACCTATCTCACCACTGGATAGATCTTCCAAACAAAAATTGAATAAAGAAACCATAGATCTCAATACCATAATCAACAGTTTAGACTTAAAGGACATATATAGAATATACCAACCAACAAAGAACGAATACACTTTCTTCTCAGCAGCACATGGCTCCTTCTCAAAAATAGACCATATATTATGCCTCAAAGCAACTGTTAGCAAATACAAGAAGATAGAGATACTACCTTGAATTCTATCAGATTATAATGGATTGAAATTAGAAATAAATGCCAGAATAAAAAACAGAAACTTCAATACCTGGAGATTAAATAATTATATGATGCTATTATATGATGAATGGATAACAGAAGACATCAGGAGGAAAATAAAAAAAATTATTAGGAGTAAAGGAGAACAAAGACACATCATATCAAAATCTCTGGGACATTATAAAAGCAGTACTTACAGGAAGATTTATTTCATGGGGTGCATTCAACAAAAGAAAAAAATCAACAAATAAACGACTTAACACTATAGCTCAAAGCCCTAGAAAAAGAAGAGCAGACAACACCAAAAGTAGTAGAAGATAGGAAGTAGTTAAAATCAGAACTGAAATCAATGAAATTGAAACAAAAGAAACATTGAAAAAATTAACAAAATAAAGAGTTGGTTCTTTGAAAAATTAAACAAAATTGATAAACACTTAGCCACACTAACAAAGAGAAAGAGGGAGAAAATTCAAATTACTAAAATTCAGAATGAACAAGGAAATATCACTACATACACGAGTGAAATTAAAAACATAATTAGAAGCTATTTTGAAGATCTATACTCCAACAAAACAGAAAACCTCAAAGACATTACCAAGATTCAAGAAACATATGAATTATCTAAACTGAACCAGGAGGATATACACAGCTTGAATAAATCAATTGCAAACAATGAAATAGAAGAGGTCATCAAAAGCCTACCAACAAAGAAAAGTCCAGGACCACATGCATTCTCAGACGAGTTCTACAAAACCTTTAAAGAAGAGCTCATTCCAATACACCTCTAAGTATTCCATGAAATTAAAGAAGAGGGAACCCTCCCAAACTCATTCTATGAAGCCAATATCACCCTGGTAAATAAACCAGACAGAGACACATCAAGGAAAGAAAATTTCAGACCAATATCCTTAATGAATATTGAGGCAAAAATTCTCAATAAAATTTTAGGACATCACATACAAAAATATAATAAAAATATAGTGCAAAACAATCAAGTGGGTTTCATCCCAGGAATGCAAGCTTGGTTCGGCATTCAGAAATCAATAAATGTCATTCACCATATCAACAGACTTAAAGTTAAGAATCGCATGATTATTTCAATAGATACAGAAAAAGCATTCGATAAAATACAGCATCCCTTCATGATCAAAACACTAGAAAAAATAGGAATAGTGGGAACATTCCTTAACATTGTAAAGGCCATCTATGTTAAGCCCATAGTCAATATCATTCTAAATGGTGAAAAACTGAAAGCATTCCCCCTACAAACTGGAACAAGGCAGGGATGCCCTCTTCTATT